>NW_010531636.1:5313-7271 GCF_000687285.1 Phaethon lepturus | reverse complement strand
CCGGGAGGCTGCCCGCGAGGACGGCGAGGGGCTGCTGAGCCGGCGACACGGCCACGACAAATGCCACCAAACCCAGGGCACGTCCTCCGGCTTCGCTGTCACTCCAGTGCCTCTCTGATTTACTGGTACTGAACATGCTTTTCGCTCTGTGTGTCACTTTATAGTTTAGAGGTACTCCCAGGTTTTTCATGAGCACTTTGCATAAAAAAGGTACTTTTTCCTCCCTTTCAGATACTGAAGAGTTTGTGAAAGTTTACATTGTTTTGCTTTATTTTTTTCCATTTCCACTAGTAAAATCTCATCTCCTTGATTTCTGTCTTCAACTGACAATTGTCTCTAGTCCCTGAGAACTTAAAAGCTTCAAATAAATCTCATTGAACTTTCTCTCTCAAAAAAAGTTCAGCTAAAAAAACCTTGTCCATTCTATTACTGTTTTTCCCTGGGAGAAAAAGAGCCCCCACGAAGCCGTGCCCGGCAGTGCACTCTGCACTGAGAATTATTGACGCGAAAAAGCCACGGGAGACGAGAAGCAAATCTCACATGCTCCAACCACGTGTGGGAGACCAGCTCCTCCGGCCCGTCAGATGTACCTTCTCCGAAGGCCAAGGCCGAGAGCAGCACTCCCCCGAGGTGCAGCCCGGTCCCGCAGCATCCTCTGTCCCAGCGGGAGCAGCGGGGAGCCACAGGCTTGTGGTACCCCGGGGAGGGCGGAGGAGGAGGGACTGCCATGCACAGATGCACCAGGAGAGCACTTGGGTACAGGGATATAAAACTGTCTCACCACTGTTTCCCTCCCACCCGTGGAAAACTTTACAACAGATACTTTGAATGCAGGAAAATACTGGGAAGGAACCAGCAGCTCAGAAATTTCTGCTACCCAGACAGGGTTAGTACTCTATCACCTTTTCTAAACCAGCCCCAACCACTTGTTTCCTGAATAACTCATCAGCTCAACTGATTTATCATCAGCTTTTTTTTTTTAATCCCACACCTAAGATGTTTTGAAATTGAATAGAAGAAATGGCATCCATGAAAGACAAAACGTGGGGGCTGATGCTGTTGGAACATGATGAGTTAGCTGGCCCTCTCCCCTGAGAGCTTCCTTTAAGGGAAAAACCCCCAAACCTTTCTAAGTGATCACACCCTCACACAAAATCACAGAACAGAGCTATTCAGCCCAGGCCACCAGCCATCGTGCTGCCGGACCAGCATTAACTCTGATGCAAAGCGCTCTCGGCTTGCATTTCAAAGAGCTCTGGGACTAGCGAGGATGCCATTTTGTAAGGGAATCTAAAAAATATCAACTCAAACTCCATAATAAAGGCAGAAAAATTTGTCACCTGGGGAAGGGCAGCTCTTCATGAAACCAGGAGACGGACTCACCCAGGTCCCCTGCTTGGACGTGTTCTTGCAGAGGGTGATGGGGGTCGGGAGCTGAGACTGGACTGGTCTCAGATGGTGACGCCAGAAAAGCAACTGCAGGGTGCTCGCGTGTGCATAGAAGTAGGGAAAAGGCTAAGAAAGCTCAGAATTTATAATCTGCTTTTCTCTACCGTGCCAGACTGAGGGTGCTGACTCCCCTCTGAGAGGGACACAGGGTATGGAGGTACGGGAGGATGCGCATTGGAAGCATCTCCAGCTCCACACGATGCAAGTGGCTTCTTCCAGACAGATTGGGAATGTAACAGCTCAGCTTCAACTGCTTAAGGCGAGGGAAAGGAGGGGTGTCAGCACTGGGGCCATCGGGCTGGTGTCTAATGGTATCTGCTTTAGGGCTAGACGGCCGCAGCACCCAGACTTTCCCACCTTGTCGGCTCCGGACCCCACCACGCGCCCCAGGTACCGCTGCTCACCCGCCGTCCCGCGCCCTTCGGCAAGGGGCAACTTCGCAGCCGGGAAAACGCGAGGGTGGCACCGGCGAAGCCCAAAGCCCGTTCTGCCCCCGCGCGTCCCGTGGC
>NW_010531636.1:0-5284 GCF_000687285.1 Phaethon lepturus | reverse complement strand
GGACGCAGACGCGTTTCTAAGCGTCAGGAAGCGAAAGTGCCGTCCGCGAGCCTCAAGCAGATGCTGCGCAGAGACGGCAGTAAAAGCCTTTAAGGGAAAGGAGGGGGAAGTAGGGAGAAGACAATTAGATAGCTGTTTTAAATGATCTGGAAGGAGATTAAAGGCGGCTGCAGGTTTTGTTTTGTTTTGGTTTTTTTTTCTGGGAAGAGGAACCACTAGATTACCTTCATCTCTTCTGCCTTTACAAACTGCTGTTAGGAGGAAACCCAAAGAGCTAAACTGATCAGACACATTTCCTTGTTCTTTTATTATTCCCTCCAGCTGACATCTTGGGAAGGGGGAGGGAAAAAGAAATCAAGTGAATTAAAATCAATTGGGGAAAAAAAAAGTGAAGAAATTATGTAAGAACTGGCAAAACACAGCAGGCCAAGTGGTTATATAAAGCAATGAACACAAGCGCTTATTTAATTTAGATCTAGCTGCAAGACGGACCACAGTATAAACGGGCTGGGATTAGGCAAGCTGGGCTGTCATCATGCATATGCTGAATTAAAGTCCTGGGTTCTCCGCAGAGTCTGGAGAAAAGCCAGCTTTTTAGGGATGCTCAGGCCACCACAGATGGGCATCCCCACTGGGGGAGTGTCTCTCTCCACCACTGCGGGCATGGATCCGGACACACTTAAACATCAACACCTTCCGAGGGGCTGGCAGCACCGTGACCTGACGGGACACCTTTTGTGGGACACAGTCCTGCCTCAGAGGTGCTGATTTGTTGGGGGGGTTAGCAGCACCCACGCGTGGGCTTCTCTGGTGGGCAGAGATCCTGTGTGTATGTAGCCAAAATAGTTTTATCAGCCAGGCCCAACGGCTGGGTTTATCACTGCATGGAGCTGTAGGGAATGATTTAAAGCAGTACTGTTATTCAAAGCCGTAGCAGGAATTTGGCTGTGACCTAAGGAAAAGAAACCAACTTCAATCCCTCCAGTCAACATCACTATAAACGCAGGATTCCTGAACTGAAGCCGTTGACTAATCCTGGATATGCTTTGCCAGCAAACCTGGAGAGGATTCAGCCATTGGGTTTTATGGGTTGCTATTTTCGTGCACTACAGAATGATGCTTGCCTTGTTTATTTACATGGCACCACAGATCTGCTGGTGGGCAGTGCCCTGCCGCCCGTGGCACTGCCCGTGTGCCGCTGCTGCAGAAAGCTCGTCGCACCACCTCGCCGAGGCACTCCTCACCAGAGGAAAGTCTAAGGGAGGGTTTGCAATATTGTGCATGGAATTAATAACTTTCTGGGCCTCTCAGACAAATGGGAACTGAGCAGATGTCCTTGGAAGAGCGCGTAGAGCGCTAGAGCGTGGTAATGGATGCTGAGAGGCCAGGCTGCACCTTGCACCTCCCAGCTCCACATCCTGGACCTTCCTTCCCGTCCCCTTCAGACCTGAGACTCTTTGGCACATTCCTTCAAAGGCATCGCAAGAA
This sequence comes from Phaethon lepturus, assembly GCF_000687285.1. NCBI lineage: Eukaryota > Metazoa > Chordata > Aves > Phaethontiformes > Phaethontidae > Phaethon > Phaethon lepturus. The sequence continues at coordinate 3,796 of NW_010531636.1, read as the reverse complement.
GAAACATAAGAAGAAATAGAGCCGAGGACCTCCGCGGGCAAGCGGTTGTTTCACGTGCAGAGTTGTTTACTCTACAAATCATCTGAATTATGAGCAGACCTCCTAAAACATAATAAACAAGGGCTCTGGAGGGATAGGCGAGCTGCAGCCGCGCAAGGGTGGGCTGATGCAGAGCAGAACCGGCCAGCTGTCCGCCCAAACCCGTGAGGAGGTCCAGGGCGCTTCCCGGTGCGCTTCCCGAGAAGTTGCCCTATCAAATGAGCAACGTGGAGCTGCGGGAGCTGTGAGAGTTTATGGAGGCTCAGGGCCTGCCACCATGTGTTTTAATAAATGGGTTCACGCCAGCTGTCCCTGCAAATAAAGCATGAGCGTGGGTCAGACGCTATCTACCCAGGCACTTGCCACAACTTAGGGGACATCGTGCAGCAGAGCCATGGGAGCACAAGACCGTGCCGTGCCAGCGGGACAACACACTGCTCTCTCTCCCGTGGTACAGGGTGGCAGAGAGCTGCCCACACCCCCCCTCCCCTCGCACGTGTGTCCAATCCAGGCTCAATTAAAATTCTGGGCTTTTAGGTTCAGGAGTTGCCTGGCGCTGTGTGCTGGGACTGGTGTGCACCAGGACTGTAGGTATTCCGTCCAACTTCCCCTCTTTCGCCAGGTCCACTAAGGACCTCTCCAGAAAAGAAGGTAAGAAAGCAAGAAGCAATAAGGGAAAATTTATTTGCACAGCCATCTGGCCATTAAAATTAAGTCCTTGTTGAAAGACAGGGCTGAGAGTGTTGGGTGTGTTGGGTGTTAATGGCACGCAGGGCAGCGCCTGGTGGGACGGGATGCTCAGCAGGGTCTTGTTTTGGGAGAGCTGGCCCCAGAGCCAACAGCAAGGCTGTGAAGAAGCCAAACCCACCGACCCAGAAGTGAACAGAGGAAACATCTCGTTCTGCCCCAGAGCTTTCTTACCTATTGCTGACACAATGAGCAGCTCTTAAAACCTCCTCCAGCTGAAGTGGCATGAAAACATGAATCTACTTGTATGGGGATGGCTCTAAGGGGTGTTTAATTTATGTGGAAAAAAATCCTAAAATTGGCTGCAGTGTGATTTAGAGGATGTCTGCCAGTTAAAGTGTTAACTAGACCTAAATAATGTGGCTATAATGGACTTATTCCTGCTACCAGATCCCATGCTGACGCCAACATTCAAACCAGACGTCCCTGACTGACAGAAGTAACAGGCAAGCTTGGCAGTGAAGAATATATAATAAACCAGATTCACAGGCTGATTTAAGCAGCTGCAAGGATAGTGATAAACAAAGCTGGGAAATAGTACCCTTTTAAAGAATTTAGTATCAGAGGCCACACAGAGCTTACGTCTCGATGGCATGAGGCGAGATGAGCGGTACCCAGCCGTACTGATCGTGGTGACACATGGTGAGACCCTGCAAAACATCTCACTCACTGCTCTTCATGCATTACATGCTGCGCTGAACAATCTGTAATTACTGGAAGAATATCAGCAATTGCTTCTTACAGTTGTTGTGGAGCTTAAGTGGTACAAATTAAGTAATACGAGCAAGAATCAACTATGCTGAGTGTCGTTTGAATAGTTACTTACTTTTCTTTTTAAGTGTTACAGGGAAACCTGGTTGTTCACACACAGTCTCCATTAAAACTTAAATATTCAAAGCAAATACTGAGGAACTTTTTCAAGATCAGAGATGTTATTTTAATACACTCAAATATTCGTCCCAGGAAGCTTGCTCCAGTCCAGGGAGGAGTGTTCTCCTGCAATGATCCCAGCAGAACCATAGCTCACGCCGGGCTCCGGGTCTATAAATGGTTACAATTGCTCTGTTCTGGGCCTGGCTTTCAATCAGTCAACAAATAAAACCTCTTGGAGTACTAATGGATTCCAAAAAAATTCCCAATTTGCTTTAGACAGTTTGCCAAACAGGAAGAGGAGTCAAATATGTTGAGTGATTTATTACAAGTGATTTGCCAGCTGAAGCAAGTGCAGCATTGCTCTGCTTAATTTGTAAGTCAGCAAATGAACGCAAAGAGATGCAAGGACCTGCTCTAAAGCAGCTTGAATCCACTGCGAAGGACCAGGGCTACAGATTTCTGACCGACAAGACCTTTGCGCATTGTTCCCCCATTACCACTGCCCTTTCTGTCACAGGTCTTCCATTATTTGTCTCCGCACAGCTTACCACGTGAGAATGCCGGCTCACACGCTGCGCACTGGTTTCCATTAATGCACTTCAAACCTGACTTGCAGCTGCTTTGCTTATTCACTCCGGAGCCCTCCCCGGGCCAGGGCTCCGCACCACGTCGTGTGCCGCTTCCCTGGGCTCGGAGGAACGGAGCGAAGCCATTAAACGACCTTCCTATCTTGGCAAATCTACTTCTGTAGCCAGCTCCCCTGAGAAGGAACAGTATGGTGGTTTGGGTTCCCCCCCCCCGCAACAGCTGCCTTCTTCTTTTTACTCTGAAATTAATTCACAAGTGAAATAAAAAAAAAATGCATGAGGAAAAGCCCCCAGGTGAACTTCACATACTGTGCATTCATTCCTGCCTACTTCTTACTCGGGTAACAGAATAAGGTATAGCCTGAATAACAGCAAGACTGTAAAATATGCAGAGAATTGTTTAAACTGTAATCTCCAAAGACGTGGCTAGGCAATAATCCTCCCTTTTTAGCCCTATCATGGTAACAATGAGCATCAGTTTAATCCTAACAGGAAGATGACTGGAAATAATGCATTTCAGGCGCACTGGTCTCAAATCAGATGGCTCACGTCTCCTTAGAGAGTAGAGAATTTGGGTTAAGTACGCTGGGCTGCCACTGACAAAATCTACAAAGCACCTACAAGAGAAATACAACCCCCACCATCTCGAGATGAAGGTTAGCTATCACGACACAATGCAGAGGGAATCCAGTGCTTCTGGGGGGGCTGGGTTTTGGTTTACTGGAGCAGTGCAGGGGGAAACTTGGAGAGACGTGTCTAAACATCTACAGGCTCTGGGCTTAAATCTAACTGCACGTGCCCTTGCCCGCTTTTAGTGGGAGACATGATTCGGATCCATTTCCATTTAAGTTCCCTCCCTTTAACTGTGAGAGCATCTGTTTAGTACACATGCAGTTTTAAATTCTAATTGGCTGCTGCTTAAACCCACCTGAAATTAATGTTCAAAATAAAAGACTGAGAAGCTCTCACGTGAGAGCCTGGCAGCGAGGGGACTGTGGAGATTGGTGCCTTTTCCTCCTTCCACGTCTCTTACATTTTTCAAGCCTAATGCTCCAGTAAACAAATGCCTCAACCCCTCAGAGCACTGGAGCGCAGCAAGTGTTGATGCTGAAATCCTTTCCACGCATGGGTGTGTTAGGTTAAGCAGTGTGTGGAAACCAGCAAAGCCTTTCTGAAATCAGGAGGGGTCCGTTAGTTAAACCAGCTATGGATTTCCCCAAGCCAGCAAACATACCAGCTTCTGGCTTTGAAGATGCAGTTGCAATTCGGATGCCTATGCTGCACCTCGTTCCCAAAACTTTCTAAAATTAGGATCTGTCACTACACAGAGGAAATGGGCTCTGGATCAACCCAGGCAACTGGGCGGGGGGGAGGGATGGTTTTATTTCCTTCGGTCTTGCTGGCCGCTTTCCAGCAGAAGGAAAGGAGATGCAGAAAATGCAGAGAAAGGGTGGAGATTTGTGCGTTTTCTGGCGATGAACTGCTGCCTTTGGGAAGGACCCGAGCATCCCCGCTCCGAGATGGGGATGGAGGGCAGAGCGGGGACCCCG
>NW_010531635.1:459-881 GCF_000687285.1 Phaethon lepturus | reverse complement strand
AAGGGGTTGGAGGTAAAGCAGAAGTAACCCAGCCAAGTGACCACGGTCTCGGCCGCCGGCCCCACCAAGGGCTGGGCGCTCAGGGCGGTGTAGAGGTGGAAGGAGAAGTAGGGCAACCAGCAGAAGAGGAACTGGCCCCCCACGGCCAGTAGGATGGCGGCCGCCTTGCCCCCCCCGAACGTCCTCTGCGGGGTGGTACGAGGGGCTCCCGAGGTGGTGACCATGGTGGAGCGGCTGGGGCGCGGCGCGGAGGGACGCCGCCACCTTGAACATGCTGCAGTAGACCACCACGATGATGAGGAGGGGCAGGAGGAAGTAGAAGGCGGCGAAGAAGACCACGAAGAACTTGCAGTAAGGACCGCGGCTCCATTGCAAGGAGCAGCCACGGCTGGGGGGGGCCCGCGGGGCCGGTGGGGTAGGCC
>NW_010531635.1:0-222 GCF_000687285.1 Phaethon lepturus | reverse complement strand
AAAACCCGGGCTGTGGAAGACGGCCGAGCCGGAGAGCATCTCCAGCGGCATCAGGGTGAGGGCGGCCAAGAAATCCACCAGGCAGAGGTGGAAGACGAAGACGAACTTGCGTAACGCCGGCGTCTTCACGATGACGGTCATGACGGCGGCGTTGCCCACGATGGCCGTCAGGTCGATGAGCAGCATGAAGAAGAGCCCCACCGATTTCGAGGCTACGTCTTT
>NW_010531634.1:15422-18848 GCF_000687285.1 Phaethon lepturus | reverse complement strand
GTTTGCCAAGCCCGGGCTGCCCTCGCCACCCAGGCGGCACCAAAGCAAAGTCACCACCCAACGATGTGTAAACGGATTTAAACACTCGAAATCGGTACCAACAGCCTCACCAACACCTTCAACAGTTTAAGACCCACGAAACTGCCCCAAAGGGGGTTGCACCCCGCAGCTCGGCCGTCACGGGGGCAGCAGGGCTGGCACCACCACGCAAGGGGCTGCGCTGCTTCCTTGCAATGGCAAAATTACACACTGCTATATAATGGGCTTAGAATCCTCAGGGCTTTGAAATAAAAGGCAAGATGGATTAAAAATTCCAGCAATGGTATGAACTAATTAGCATGACCTATTTGGAGAATGCATTTGAAAAGCAGGCCAAATTATGAGAAAGAGCCCATTGTGTGTCAAATAGGTGAGCGTCCAGTACCAGGCTGCTAGTGTGCAGTAGTCTGGACCTCCTCCTATTTATTTGTTCTTAAAAATAAAAAAGACTCCTTTGGAAAAAAGCCAAACCCCTTATTGCCAGGCAATTCGTAGGGTTTATTATATGATTATCGAGACTGACTCTGCGCCTGCAGAGAGGCACAGTCGAGTCCTGCCAGGGAACACGGGATAGGCAGCCAGCAGGTCAGCACAGCCCTGCGGTTAGAAACAAGCTGAGTGGTGTCAGCTCTGGCATGGACCAAGAGCACGCAAAGTACTGTGGGCCACGTTCACACAAGGACTTGAAGAAGTCACAAGTAGCCACCTCCACACCTAGAAACAAGATCTGCTGCATCAACTGGAAAATGCTGAAAGAGATCCCTGACTCTAATGAGGTGCTGAGGGGTGGGAGTAACTGGTGCAGCTCTGCAAAGGTGGGTTGCACCAATCCAAAAGCTCATTCCGGTGGAGAGGTGGTCACTCCACCCCACCACTCCCTGCTCCCCGTCTGCCAGCTGCCCTGTTTCACTGAGCCAGCTCACCAAACTGGCAGAAACCCACCTCCAGCAACATGGTGATCAGACTGGGCAAGGCAAATGGGGACAGACGGAGCCCCGGAAGGAACTGATGAACTGCTCAAGTGGTACAAGCCCTTTGGCAGCAAAGAATTAAATCCTGAAGTGGTTTAGGGTGTCCGACTATGCTCTGGGAGATGTCTAGCCAGATCAAAGAAACAACTGCCCTCTCATTTTTCATCCAGAGATCACTTGTCACATGCTGACATCTTGGGTTTTGTTCAGCCACACTAACTGCAGCACAACCAACCAGATTTTCCATCATTTGTCCATCCTTGTTGCCACAGGCCCTTTCCACATCTTTCTCCCAAATCTTTTTCCTGTCATCCCAAATGTGCTTAACTATGAACGTCAGGACTGACAGACAGGTCCACCTCTCCTGGGACCAAGTGTAGAAGAGTGAAGAGTGTCAGAACAGGGAAAATGTATCAGCACAGTGTACTACCATAGCCTCCAACAATTTATATCTCAGGGAATTCCTGAGCTAGAAGAGATGTTTTTAACAGCTCCCAGTGGATTTTTCTTCTCTTATTTGTTTAGTCACATTTTAAGCCTAAAACCTGTTAGTACCAGCGAAAACACATGCTTTTATACAGACAAGCACCTACAGTGGATTTTATCAAAGCTATTACTTGCGTTTGTATCAAATCAAAGCTGATTTTATTCTGGCATGTTTCCTTGAGAGCGCTGCGAAGCTCTCAGCGTTTCAATTTGACTTTATCAGGTGTCAGGAACTCGAGGGTTTTTTCCTGCTTTGAGGCATGGGAATTGTAGTCTTTGTGCTTAGGGCTTAATTTATTTGTGAACTACATTTCCCAGAAAACGCCTCTTCCGGCAGGCCAGCCCTTTCCTTCCGCGGCCGGGCACGGCAGCATTATGAAAGGTGAGTTTTTAGGCATTATTCCCCAGATCACTCTTATTTCATTAGCTGTATTCGGTTCGGCTATTACCCACCCCCTACGTCATTATTACAGCACAAGAGACTCGGATGACGTGGGTGTCCCTCTGAGTTTCTGGCCCCTTAACCGTTTGTAGAAACCTGTTTTCTCTTGTACCTTAAACTTGTCTGATCTCTTTCTGTGGAGCATCTTGGATGCGTGTTAAAAAAAACCTCTAGCCTCGGATCTCGAAAGGTATGTTTAAAGAGTTTCACTTTGGTATAGTAGTTGTTATTTCTTAATCTGAGCTCTTTAATTTTAAAAGCAGCTTTGTATTTCATAGGAAATATTCTGTCCTTTGTGAGTTTTCCTCCTACACTGTCCTACTTCTCCGCTTCACAGTGGCTCTCAAATGTAGTTGTTCTTTTTGCTTCTGGGCCTACCATTGCCTTCTCTCTCTTGTGGGCCAACCCATATTATATCTCCATTTCATTCCCCCTCAAAACATTTCCTTCTGAGAGATCATTTGATGATAAAGAACAGGAAGGGTGAATTTTCATCATTTTAAGAAAGTTAAACACTGTCAAACTGGCATAACAGCCTTTGGGGAGCACCATGACAGAAGTTATTCTCAAAGCAAATTACAGTTTATTGCGAGACACTGTCCCTTCTAATTAATTCATATAGAAAATTAAACCTCTTCAGAAGGAATGCCCAACACAACTCCTGCTAAACAACAAAACAAGGCAAAAATCATTGTGAACAGAATCCACTGCTTAGGTTTAAAAAATAATTCAGGACCATGGAGGAAGTCTTCCCTGTAATTCAACTGATGATAGAGCAAAGCCTTGAGAACTGGAGATTAACTGAGACAAATCTATTCTTTTCCACTAGCATCAATTTAGTATCATGATACTTACAGCTGAACACCCAGACTTTAAATGTGTTTAAATATTGCTCCATTTACTGTAAGAACTGGTACTCGAGGGGGACTAGGGACTTGAGGCGAAGCAATCTAGATGCAGCAGGAGTCTAAAAACCATCCCGGCACTGAGGCACAGGTCATCAAAAGTACTTGTGTGCCAGGCTTTTAGACAAATAAGCTCACCGCTTGAATACCTCTGGCTTTCCCAGAGCTGCCACAGATCTCACAGGCACTGCAAGTTTCCTGTAAGCAGCATTTATGAAACTGCCCACATGCTTAACCATCTGCCAGCTAACAAGCTGCACAGAGCCCTCCCTCCCACCACTGCCTGTAACACCTGGAAGGGATCTGCGCTAGCAGCTGAGGACTCCCAGTGAGAGCCAGCCCCCAAGGCATCCTCCCAGTAACATCTGGTGGTGAGGACAGAAGTGTGAGTGGGCATGAATCTGCATCCAGGCATCCCACATTACCAATCAAGCTTTAAGCACCAGACTATCCTTTCTCTCCCTTCCCACAACACATCCAAAGGATGGGGTAAATAGAAAGGACCAATTTGGAGCAGGCAGAGTGTTAAAGAAAGCAGAGTAAGGGCCTCTTCTGGGGAGGAACCAGACACACCAGCAGCACA
>NW_010531634.1:0-15391 GCF_000687285.1 Phaethon lepturus | reverse complement strand
TTCTTGAAATTCCTGCCATTTCTTCTCTGCCCTGTTGCACATAACTGGGAAAGGTTTTGCATGTTCTGGTCTTTCTGAGCTCTTTAGAAGTCCTCTTAGGCAGCCATCCTTCACACCAGAATAGGAGAGCAGGAATCCTGCAGGCCAGGTGTGCTAACTCTGTCCTGGTACCTTGAGCAGTCCTCAGTGTTACCCTTTGTGAAAGGGACATACGAATGCTGTCCTCAGACAGTGGGCTTTACTTAATATTTCCAAAATAATTTGTGTTCCTTTACTAAAAAGAAAAAAGAGTAAAGAATACTTATCAGCATAATTTTCCAGAGAATCACAAGAAAATGGAATTAAGGACATACTCTTTGCTTTCTTTTACCTGCCATGTGTTCTGTGTTCTTGGCTTTTAGCTGAACATGTTCTCTGCCAGGAAGTTGTCAGGAGTTCGCAGAGCCATCGGATTCCATCATTTCAGATCCCATTCTGTATCCAAGACCTCCCCAAACTTGGCTTTTGTGCCAGCCTGTCTTCCCCCAGATCCCATGGAAGTAGAGGAGCTGCAGCGCTTTGTTTCCAACTCCAAAAGGCTGTTTGTAATGACTGGAGCTGGAATCTCAACTGAATCGGGGATCCCAGATTACCGCTCTGAAGGTGTTGGGCTCTACGCCAGGACAGACAGACGGCCCATCCAGCATGCCGAGTTCATTCGTAGTGCCAGAGCCCGGCAGCGGTACTGGGCAAGGAACTTTGTGGGCTGGCCCCAGTTCTCCTCCCACCAGCCAAACACAGCACACCTGGTACTGAGAGACTGGGAGAAGCTGGGGAAGCTGTACTGGCTGGTGACCCAGAATGTGGATGCCCTTCACACCAAAGCTGGGAGCCAGCGCATGACAGAACTGCATGGCTGCACGCACAGGTACTGTCTGTCAGCAGAAAGAGGATGGTTAATCCTCCAGGTCTCTCATTCAGGGTGACTGAGAAGCAGGTGCGGTGTTAGCTGCCGAGAAAGGAGGCAAAACGTCAGTGCTATGTTCCTGGAGATGACATGCTCAAAGGTGGTGTTGGGCTGAGGTGGAGAAAAAGATCACAAAACAGTGCTGTTCACAGCACAGTATTAAAGAAAGACCACCACCACTCCATTTTTTGGAGCATTATTTGGATCATTTCCCTTGGAGCTTGCATCAGTTAGAATTTCCCCTGTCCTTGGTACAGTAAAATATCCTCGTAGTGAAGAGGACAAGGGGATCCTGAGGATGCAAGGGTTATCCAGGGCTAAGCAGAGTGGATAGTGCCAGAAATGTGCAGGATGAATGGACTGGAGAAGGGGCACCACAGTCACAGCTGTGATCACCCAAAGTTTCCAAATGAAAAAACACAGCCTGAACTGAGAGGATGCACGATAGGGTTCAAGGCGCTTCCTCTAGAGCATTCCTACAAAGCGACAATTGGAGGTACAAAGACAGCTCCTTGACCTCTACTATTTGGTAAATAAATGTGGATAGTGACAACAGACCTTCCAGGCCTCCCAAGGAACTAATTACAGACTCCAGATCTGCAGTTGACATGAAACTCTCCATTAAGACTTTGCTCTGAATTTCAGGGTTTTCTGCCTGGCCTGTGGAGACCAAATCTTGCGCTCTGAACTCCAGGAGCAGTTTGAAGCTCTGAATCCTACCTGGAAAGCTGAAGCGCTCGATGTAGCTCCAGATGGGGATGTCTTCCTGACAGATGAGCAGGTGCATAATTTCCAAGTCCCAGCCTGCCGTAAATGTGGTGGAATCCTGAAGCCTGATGTGACATTCTTTGGAGACACGGTGAGCCGGGAAAAAGTGAATTTTGTGCACCAACGCCTGGCGGAATCAGACTCTATGCTGGTGGCAGGATCCTCTATGCAGGTAAGCATGTCTTCCTCCCACACTGCGTTCCCGTTTCTGTGCTACCCAGATTGCTACTCCAGCAATCCTTGGTCCCACAATTTAGGACTACTACTTGCTGGTGGATCACAACAGCCTCTCCAGAGCTTGTTTGTATTTTATTTTTACTATGGTTGGAATCTGGCTTCACAGGTGGCCTGTTTGGCAATAGGGGACAGGGAAGCCCAATCTACTGCACGCTGCTGTAAATAACTCCATTCACACATTCAGATCTGTCTCTGCTACCTCCTCCATCAGTACATTGTAGGTTCACAGTTGCCCACAAAGCCAAGATACCCAATGCAATTCAGTCTGGCAGAGATTACCACCCCACATTTTTTTGCTTGAATTTTTTTGGTAGCTTTCTAGCCTCATGGCACACTGTGCGAAATATCAGATTTTAGGACCTCTAATTCCTAACTAAATTCTCAAGAAGAGAGCAAAAATATCTCTGCTTGCTGCTTAGGATTGTCCTTTGTATCACAATGTGTTTTCTCCATTAGCCTCTTATAGATAAGGTAAGGTAGTTTAGAAACTCCTGCTGTTTAATCTGTGGAAGCTTTTTGAATAGAGTTTGTATAAGAGAATTTTTTCCAGGAACAAGTTCGATTACATTAAAAAAAACTAACGCTTACCAGTACAAGAAAAAACCAAAGCTGCCTGATTGCGATTCTCTTGGCTTCGGGATACTGGAGACAAATTCCTTGAGCTTGCACTTCTTAAGCTTATAATCCTTTGTACAGGAATGATTGAAATGCCTTAGGTTCACTCTTGTACTACCTAAGCTGGGCCATGTGAGAACCATCAAAGTTGAAGCATTTAAGTACCTATGATAACTAATGAAAACTGCTGCAGAGATTTGCTAAAAGACAAGGGCATTTCCCTTCAATGTACTATGAAGTTCAGTTTCTACGAAACTGAAAATCCTTCACTGACAGAGGTTAAAAGCTGTTCTTTTCTGTGCACTCCTGAATGAAGACATTTCCTACCTAAATTAAGTGCAGTTGCCTAACACAGCATATACATACATCCCTTTTCCCACTGCCAACAACAACTATTTTACTTTACTTACTCCTTTCTGTAGCTCTTATTTTGCCTAAGCTGCCAATAATTTTGTCTTCTGGTATTCCTTGCAGGTATACTCTGGTTACAGGTTTGCTCTCGCTGCCCGGGAGAAGAAGCTGCCAATTGCAATCCTTAACATTGGGCCCACAAGGCTAGATCACTTTGCATCCTTAAAACTAAATTCCCGCTGTGGAGAGCTGCTGCCTTTGATTGTTGCACAAGACACAAGCTGAGCTTCAGTAACTATCATCAGGAGTAAAATTATTTTTACAAGGTGAGTACCTTCCCTGGTCAGTCACCTTACAGGGTAAGAAGATAGGTTCCCATCGAATGCTGAAACTGAGATGTGCTGACTAAAAATACGTGCCCACAAATGTGCACCAAAGTGTGGCTGTAAATTTTCATCTGTAACTGGTATGCTCTTGATGTGCCATGATACTGTTTCCCATGATCATAATCAAAAAGCATACTAAGTGCTAACTCTCCCAGAAAATTGGGCAAGAGTAGCCAAAAGACTCATCGGTATTGAGTTCCAATGCATTTGTCCCAGTCAGAAAACTACAGGGAATCATCTGTAGATTCAGAGAACCTGATCAACACCGTTGCCTTTGCAACCAAGAATTCAAAAGCTATGCCTGGTTGAATTGATCCAGCTAATCCTAATCGAAACACTGCTGTTTAAAATAATCAATTCCATCTATAAAGCAGCTTCTTCCCTCCACTCCTGCAGGACTCATCATCTCAAAAGGGGAAAACTTCAATGTAAGAGGCAGCTGTGAGATCCAATGCATGGCCCCTGATGACACCACGAGAGGGCAGCAAGCCTCACACATGTCATCCTGACCTGGTTTTCTCCATTGAAGCCATCTCCACTTATGAGGAAATAGGACAATGATGAAAAAAGTACTTTTCTGCCTTACCTTGCCATTGTAAACAGTGCCTTTTCATTCACTGGGACAGGATAATCAAACTACCATATCTGAGAACAAAATACCTTTGTTAGAATTGTCCCCAGAGAAGAATGAAGGGACAGGGATTTTGACCGAGTAACTTGAGGCTATAGCACAGGAGGGCGATGTGGTCCACAGTATCTGCTGGAGGATCCAATACTGCTAGCGGGCAACTGTGGAGTGTGCAAAGAGGAAAAGGAGGCAAGAGGAACTGCAGTTGTGATTTAAAAAAAAAAAAGGTTCAAAATAGAAGCTGAACAAGAATATTGCTCTTGTAAGAGATTATTTGAAAGCACAGAGTATAATGCTGACATCTTCCAGCAAGGAGGGAAAGTCAGCATTTTTCTCAACTGTCAGCTGACAAGCTAAACTGCTTACTATCTGAACCTTTTAAAAGTTACATATTGTTGAGATGCCAGAGGAGCTACTTTAAGCTAAACTGACCAGCACTGCTTTCAGTGTGGCTGCTACATTTTCCAGAATGCATTTTTGAAGATGTTATTTAATTAATGAATAGCTAAGTAGTGAATTAAAATTGTTTACAAGACTGATACTATTTGCATTGCAATTTCCTCTCCCTCGGATGATTTATTTAAGTACAGTCTCAACAGCCTGTTTAGATTCATTTTTTCCATTGCAAAAATGCAGGATGTAATTACTAACAGCTGATAAATTAAGGGAGAAATACAATTAAATCTGTACAATAGGTCTCCCTCAGGAGGTAATCTCAAGCTATTAATAGATGTAATTTTCCACACTCCTAACACGAGATCCATCACTACTGAGTAACCATTTTTTTGTTGATCCTTAGGGTGGTAACATAAGCCATCTTAAACCATTTATGGAGTAAAAGACAGAATCTTGCCCAGACTAGAACGCTACATTTTTGACCCAACCTTCTGCATAATTCTACCGCTCCCCTTCTGGCTATGAGAAAGATTAATTGCTGAGGTCTTTCAAATGCTCCAGTCCTATTCTACATATAACATGTCCCGTATTAATATTTTGACAAGAACTGTAACAAGCAGTTGGAAGCAAGGATGCCAGAGTCATCTGCTGAAAGGTCAAGTAGCAAAGCAAGGACAACGGACCACAGGATGCAAAGTTTTTTTTTCTTTGTTGTTGATTCAAATCCATGCCAGGCAGGAGTTAGTAAAGCACAGAATCTAAGCAATACTCAGACACCCAATTTCTGCAGAAGGTAGAGGGAATTAAGATACTGAACGCATTTCAAGATTTGGCTATTATGTGTTAGAGGAGAGATGGCTTCACTTAGAAGCTGAGCAAGGTAAGTTCAGGACCCCTACCTGCATTCTGCTCTCATTTAATGGAGATCCCACTTTGCAGCAAGTTAGGTATCTGCTGTTTGGTAGTGAAGAAAGCTCACAGATGTCACTCCATCTTTAGCATAGTACAGCTGTCCTGCTAACCAAAGCTTTTGCAGAAATCATTGCTAGGGCATAGCAGAGTCTCCACACACATCCAGGGAGCTTGCACAGAATGTTTATTCGCATAGGTTTTTCCATGTAAGAGACATTTATGCCTCCTTAGCAGAGGAACTGGGGCTGGGTTTCTCACTATCCATGTCATCTTCTGCATTGCCTTGGAACTTGCATGACACAGGTGTGTTAAAAACAGAGGCTGCAGGTTTAGTGCCAGTAGAGCCAGCATTTTGAGAAGGTGAGGGAGCATTGCCAAGAAGTCTAAAACAGGAAAACATTTCCAGTGAGGACTTGGCATTAGCAATGTGTCAGGCAACTAAACCTCCCACACCTATCCCTGCTTCTTTTCCAGTTCAGCAGCTGAGCTTGTGGGAGAGTCGTCAGGGTGTCTCTTCAGCATCACTGATAAGTGAGTCATATTACCCTGACCCTTCACTGATTACACTATATATTTTTAAAGTCACTAGGACAATGACTTACAGTAAATGTACTTTTACAGTAAATTTACTGTGCATGGTTTATTACTATATGTTAATGAGCATATATACAAGTATATGAGGCTGAGACAAAGGAGTTCCTTTTTTTTCTGCTAAGCTGTTTCAGTGCTCCTAAAATTGACTTCTTTTAGAGCAGGATCAGAGCATTTCACCTCTTAACATGTTCCCGAAGACACCATTGAGAAGTAAGTTCACTCAACTGAGAAATGCCAGAGAAAGCCTAAAGTTTCTACACCAAAAGGCAGATCTGCATCACTCTAATGCTGACTGACACCTTCCCCTGTCACCCCTTCGGGACTATTTGTGTGGAAAGACACAATGCAGAGAGATAACAGCTATCAGAAGGTAACTATGTCACCGCAGGTAGCTAGCAAAGACCTATCCTGAGAAGTCCATATTTCTCAGCTTACTGATGTGGGTACCAGCCTATAGGAGTTACAGAAACCTCCAGGGTTGAGCACTGTAGGATGCAAACTAGCCATGCTGTGGGAAAACAACAAACTCAGTAAAAGAAGTGACCTAGTGCTCAGCTTTATTCTCTCAGCCTATGCAGAATTTGCAAGGGAGGAGGGTTTTAAAAAGGGGAGAGAGATTGTTCCCAAAAGACTAAACAAAAGGATGGTAATCTTTGTGTTACTGGCTGAAACTAACAGAAAAAGGGTGTTACAGAGCATGAGCACTGTTCTCTTCCCCCATCACCAGGAAGGAAACATAGATCCTTTCCATCTACCTTGTCTGCTTTACGCCAGCCTTATCCTCCACATGATTCAATCCTCTCCTACCTTTTCTGGCTCACTGTTGTTAGACCAGTCCACCAGTATTTTAGATTAGGGCTTGAAGTTGTAGCCCTGTTCACCTGTGGGTGGCAAAAGTACACATCAAACAACAGCACAAGGACAGTTTTTTACTATTGAATTAGATGAATCGACAGCTCTTCCCTTTTTCTTACAGCTGTTCTTACTAGGACAAGCTCCTGAGGTTTAGGTAGAGGAGCTGAGAGTACCTTATAATGGGTTTTATACCTGGCATCTCCCACAGCATTCTCCTAGAGAAACTGGTGTATCATGGCTTAGACAGCTGTACTTTTCGCTGGGTAAAGAACTGGCTGGATGGCCAAGCTCAGAGAGTTGTGGTGAATGGAGTGAAATCCAGCTGGCGGGCAGTCACAAGTGGTGTTCCCCAGGGCTTGATTTTGGGGCCGGTCTTGTTCAATATCTTTATTGATGACCTGGATGAGAGCATCAAGTGCTCCCTCAGTAAGTTTGCAGACAACACCAAGTTGGGCAGGAGTGTTGATGTGCTGGAGGGCAGGAAGGCTCTGCAGGGGGATCTGGACAGGCTGGATCAATGGGCTAAGGTCAACTGTATGAGGTTTAATAAGGCCAAGGGCTGGGTCCTGCCCTTGGGTCACAACAACCCCATGCAATGCTACTGGCTTGGGGAGGAGTGGCTGGAGAGCTGCCCGGTGGAAAGGGACCTGGGGGTGCTGGTTGACAGCCGGGTGAATATGAGCCGACAGTGTGCCCAGGTGGCCAAGGCCAACAGCGTCCTGGCCTGTATCAGAAATAGTGTGGCCAGCAGGACTAGGGACGTGATTGTGCCCCTGCACTCAGCACTGGTGAGGCCGCACCTCAAACACTGTGTTCAGTTTCAGGCCACCCACTACAAGGTGCTGGAGCGTGTCCAGAGAAGGGCAATGAAGCTGGTCAGTGGTCTGGAGCACAAGTCTTATGAGGAACGGCTGAGGGAACTGGGGTTGTTCAGTCTGGAGAAGAGGAGGCTGAGGGGAGACCTTATCGCTCTCTACAACTACCTGAAAGGGGGCTGTGGCGAGGTGGGTGTTGGTCTCTTCTTCTAAGTAACTAGTGATAGGATGAGAGGAAATAGCCTCAAGTTGTGCTAGGGGAGGTTTAGACTAGATATTAGGAAAAATTTCTTCACCGAGAGGGTGGTCAAGCATTGGAACAGGCTGCCCAGAGAGGTGGTGGAGTCACCATCACTGGAAGTGTTCAAAAAACATGTAGATGTGGCACTTAAGGATATGGTTTAGTGGGCATGGTGGTGTTGGGTTGATGGTTGGACTTGATGATCTTAAAGGTCTTTTCCAACCTTAATGATTCTGTGATTTTTCTGCCACTCCTCTGAAAGTAGGGTTGAAGTTACCCAAAGCAAATAAAAGCTGCTTCCTATTTGGCAAATCTTGTCTTTGTTTCTGGGCAAATTCTCAGAGCAAACTTTGTCATCGAGTCCTGCAGGCTGAGAAAGATATTTCATATACTGTGCTCCAGTGAGAGCAGCACAGACTGCAGGTGGCCCAGAAGACTTGTGCCTGGTGGGTATGGTGTAAGTGCAGCCTCCCACATCTTACAGTGAGATTCCTCATACTGACAAACCTGCTTACTCACCACTTCTGGAAAAGGACCGAAGACCCTGGGCATGGTGAACTTGGGAGGTTCAGGAACCTTGGAGTGAAGGTGACTAAATCTACCTTCAAGAGTTTGCTTGTTCCCCCATGACTGCCTTTGATGTCGCTCTTTCCCACTCTTTGCAGCTGTGAGGAGGGAAAAAAAAAAGAATTTTAAACCACTGCCAACTGACGTGTTTCCTCAGTCTATTCATTCAAAACCTGGGGCTTGGGCAGGACAGATGGAGTCTTCTTCTCACATAACCTGTCCTAGGGCAACCCCAGGTAAACAGCAACTGAAAGCAACAGTCCTAGGAGGCTGTCTAGAGTCAATGGCAAAGGAATGAGGAGGGTCTCAGCCAAATGCCTGAAGTCAGAGCTTCTTATCACTACACCCAGCCATTCTCTATGGTGTCTCAGTACAGGGTTTTTGAGATCTGAATTAACTTGGCCTTAGCAATTGTGGTTTTAGATTACAGAAAAAAATAATAGTAGTGAGAGAGTAAATTTACGACAGAGGACTTTGCCTCTCCAGTCCTACTGGTCTGGCCATTTTCATCACTGATAGATACTGTGAAAATACCTTTCATATGCCAGATTCCTCCTGGCTGATGCTTTCTTTCTGTAGGGACAGGAAATTCTGGTACATGGGCTGTTAAACAGCTTCAATTTGTTTGGTTGGAGCCTTAAAAAAAAGAGGTGGATGATGCATTTGGAATAACACCACAAAGGAGACCATTAATTCTTTTCCTTCTATCGTATTAGTTCTGTGAGTTTTTCTAACTGCAGGGGTCCCCAACAGGGGCTGCACAGCCAAGTGCTCTGTCACCTGTGCACCCAAGTCCTGATTGGTAGACTTGCAGGGGTCACAAATGGACAATAAGAAATTCATACCCACTCACCCTGACAGGGCAATTCGGCAAGCAGGTAACAATTACTAAGGCTAAAAATGAGAGGAGAGGGGGAAAAGAAGGAGGGAAAAAAAAAAAAGGAAAAAGCATTTCATGTTAGAGGGCCTCACAATGTAAAGCTGTGAGTTTTACACACTACAGGAGAGCAGTTTTGAGTGAATGACCCAACTGCTGCTTGCTCTTGCCAAGACCCAGACAACATATGCAGCTTCAGCATATGCAAATCAGAAACAGTGCCTTTTGGCTAATAAAAGAGGATTTATGGGACATTCTGCTATTCCTTTATCAGAAAACTCTTGCAAAAACAAAAATTTATAGAAGATTTAGACACATGCTGCACCCAGATTTCCAGCGTGATCCCACATCTTCACATTGGCAAGGGCCAAGGAGAAGAAAATCCAACTGGACTCTGTAACACTAAAGACAGTATCTGCAACAATTCAATCCGTGCCCCAGAATTCATAGTCAGACACAAATCGCTGCTGGTGGAGGGCAGCAGTGCTTGGCTCCTCAATCAAGCAGGTGGCATATGAAAAAAACAAACAGATTACGACCCTCCTGTACTTAGCGCTTGGTATGACAAAACTTGATTGGGTTTAATAATTGACTCCTGTGTCTGTGCGCAGAACTGACCATGGCTGCAGTGAGGCTCCTTGTCTCTCCATGCGCATACGACTTTACAATAAAGCAGCTGTGCCTGCAGGTGAGGAAAGCTGGAGGATCCTCAGGAGATTGAGGCTATCACACAAGTGGGATTAAGGCTGCCTTCTCACTAAAATGAGTCCCTTTGTTGCTTGGGGAAAACAGCATTGGGGCTGAGATGAGAAGCATATGCTTTTTGATGCAAATGCTTTTTGATGCGTTTCCACAGCCTAGCATGAAGGGGAATAATAACCTCCATTTACTGAGTTGCACACCGCCAAATGGGTTGAAGACAATTCCTAAAGCTTTGCCAGATTTATGGTGATTGGCCCTTTTAGAGGGAAATTTGGAGCTGTGAAGAGCTGATCAAAGAGGAAAGCTTGTTTTAAAGGGGGTGATGAAAAATGGAGCTCGTGGCTCATGAAAACCACCCCAAAAAAATTCAGGAAATAAGTTTTAGTGATGCCCTGCAAAATGGAAGATAAATCAGATGTCTTGCAAAGCGAGTGAATATGTTTCTCCTGTAGAAGCTTGCAGTTGCAGCAAGTGGTTTCTGCTCAGGTGGTGATAAGAGAGAGGGACGTACGATACATCCAGCAGCAAAACAGTTGATTTGGGGTCATATCTTCTATAAAAGACCACAGAACGCCAGCCACCTTTCTGATGCTTTCCCTGAGCTGTTTCTGCAATTCACACTGGCAGTTCCCACAGCAAGAAGCATTTAGGAGCAGCAAGCAAGGCAGAAGGTATGGGCTGAACCACTCCTTCCACCAGCACTCACCAGTGACCAGAAGCCAGTAACACTACAGGGCCTCTCCCTCTCCGACTTGTCCTATTACACTTAACCCTCTGCTGAAGTAGTCTCCTAAATACTCTTAGGCTGTTACCAAACCCACAATACCACTACTTCACAGTTACAAAAACAAGACAGTGCTTGCACACAGCATTTAGCAGATGAATCATCTCAACCACTTTATAGGGAAGGAGGAATAGCTACCCATAATGGACAGAGAAGGTCTTGCCCTCCTTTTATGGCACATATTACAGGGATGCAGAAGAACTGGAGTCAGCAGCACTTGCCCTACTGGTTGCTGCAGCAACACTACTGCTTGGTGCATCGGGGAAGGGAGCAGAAGGCCCTCGTAACAGCCTTTTACCCACCTTCCCCATGCAGATACGGTGCGAGGGAAGCATATGCTAGTCAGAGGCTTAAGCACAGGGAACAAATAGCCTAAGAGTTCACCTCATCCTCGCTGCCAAGAGACAACAGCAGTTCAAGGAGGTAAGGAAGCATGACAGAGCAATTAAATCAACTGAATATTTAGGTTCTTTCTAAACAGAAGTATGCAGTTCAGCTCAATGGGGCACAGACAGTTGAACATTCAAGCATTTGCTCTGCAAGCCCTCACATCCAGCAAGTCACGTTCAAGACCCATCCTTGCACGCACTGTTGCTCCCTCACTTTTAACATGCTCCGCCTATATTCAGTTCTTTTCACATTATCTTAAAAAACACTTCTCCCACCTATTAAGCTAGGATAAATTGCATGGTCTCCTCTCTACTGCAAATAACTACTGTACAAACAGCCACAGCAGAAATATTGTACACAAAAATATATTTGTATACAGTGGTATTGAACCTGCTCTTTTCTCTCCAGGTGGCAAAACAGCATGTGGCTCTGGGAGCAAGTTCTGCCAGGCAAGTTGCAGTAGACATGAGCAGTCTAACCACAGTCCAGAAAGTTACTGAAAATGTCAGAGACAAGCTGGGTTAAGATTTGTCTTCCAATACTCATTAAACAGTCACTGGTCTCTCAAAATTACCATGAAAAAAGTATTCTGAACCTTGTTCAGATCACCATACCGTCTCCGTCTTTCCAAGGACCGCTCTCCGCAACAAAACAGGGTAAGAGAGTGACCTAAGAGACATGTATGGGTCCCCATTCCTATGCCAACAGCAATAACCTTAGCATCCCACCAGTTGGTCCAGCCACGCAGACCCAACACACAGCAGTCTGTGGAGCGCTCTCTTTAATAGCTGGTTATTTCAGCTGATACCAGCAGAGCAGAGTGACTGGCTCTGCAGGATTTCTGCACATCCCAGACTTCTCTGTGTCTAGCAGGGTTAGCTATTCCCAAACTACACCTTGGCGGGTTACAGATTTTTGGTGTTGTGTACACAGTGTAAGTAGCGTGGTTCCTCACATCAGGGCATGCAGGTGGTGTCCAAGGAGCTGCAGGCCAAGGATGCACACCACAGGAGCTGGGCCAGCCGAGGGAGTGGGGAGGGACCTTCAACTGTCCACAAAGGGGAGAGAGACACAGGGAAAAGCAGATCTGCAACAGCTGGCATACGAACCACACAGGATCTGATTTATTGCTCCGTAAGGGCTTTGCCCCCAGTGACACCAAACTGCAAGAACAGTCACTGCGGAATAGGAATAATTGTCTAACTTCTGTACAGGCCTATATATACCCACTATATGGCCCCAAAACCAAAAATCTGGCATTCAGCTTGGTACCAGAGCAGCAAATATCAAATAGGGGCCCCAGTTCCTCTCCTAACTTGTGAGAGTTTTGATACTGATTTCAACAGCAGTAAGTTCTTGCTCTGAAAAGAAAGTCAAAGTAATATTTTTGATTAAATGGGAAGAGTTCGCAATACCCTTCACCAAACATATTGTTTTCTGTATCTTGTCTGTGGAACACTCTGTCAGTAAAAGGTGCTTTCGAAATGTTGGATATTAATTACTCAGAAGTGTCTTCCCCTGTCTATTCTAACAGACGTTCCTGCCCCAAAAGATGCGTATTTTTTTATGTCTCTCATTTTCTGGGGTAGCCAGCCCCAGAGGCAACAGGATAGTCAACAGGCGCACAGCGGATTCAAAGCGAAGAGGAAAACTTCGGTAGTATTGCCCAGGGGACAGAGCACTAGGCTTGGAAGGATGAGACCGGAGTGAATTCTCAGATGATGAGATGAAAATGATAAATCCAGCAGTCACACCGTGACATGCAGAAAGCTACTCACCAGTACTTAGAGGGAGCTTAGAAGAAAGATGGAGACAAAGTTTTTAGCAGGGCCTGTTGCAATAGGACAAGGGGTAATGGTTTTAAACTAGAAGAGGGTAAATTTAGACTAGATATAAGGAATGACTTTTTGAAAGGTATTCTGAGCTCTACTGAGAAAAAGCATGAAAGAAATGGTAGATAAACAGCATGACTATTCTCCTCAAGACCTTTCCTGAATGACCAGGAACAAGACTGCTTTAGGAAGGTGAAAGGCAGAGTCAAGCCAGCTGAGGTTTAAAACCACTCTTCCAGATAGAGATGGTATCTGCAATCCTGTGTGCAGCCCCCTGTCCTCTGCCTTCCCACTAAGGAAGGATACCCAGTTACCACATTCTGCACTTTTTCCCTTCTGCATCACAAACTAGACGGTGGCAGAGAAGAAGAAATGCTGAGCCTGAGAGGAAGAGCAACAGTACAAGTATCTAGTATTGGTCTCCAGGCCCAAATGGAAACTGAAACACAGTCATTACCACGAGCATAGTTGTTTGCTCTCTGCATGTCTCGTCTCAGCTGGAGTACTTTCTCTTTCATCTCTGCAATGCCCATACAGTTAGAGTAATTCAGGTCTCCCTGTAGAGCCTGAAAAATCTTGGCCTAGAAAACAATAGAGAAAAGGAAGATGAGACACTGAGCCTTCACTTCTGTAACATAAGCCTGTAGAGCCACCATCCCTCCAGCATCTCGCACGCCAGCTGCAATAGCTGTACTTTTGTGCAGGGCTTCAGAGTTCCCATGCTTGCTGAGCACAGGGGTACCTTGTATTTCAGGTACTCTGTTTCCGGTCTTGGAACAGAAATACAGACCGGCATGGCAGAAGATCTTCACATACTCTTTGTGTTCCCCATAAGGGGCAGTAAGTCAGTCCAAGCAATCACAGGCCTGCTCTTAGACTCTGCTTTCCACAATGTTCCTTAAAGCTCTAAAAAGCAACTTTGCAACAGCACAACCCCTTCTCCCGCTCCTTGCCTCTGCCATTGCCCAGGGCCTGCTGCTTTACATTATGTGTGAAGATTCCCTATATATTGGCCTCACTCAGGGGGCTGTTTAAAACTACCGTTAGGTCTTTTGCACCACTAAAGCAGCATGTGAATGAGAAGCATGATCAAGGGACCAAACATAAGGGCAGGCTTATAAAAATCTGTATGGAGTAAGCCAGATATAGAATGAGTTGGTGCCTTCATCTATCCATTGAGTTTATCTAGGGAATGCTAGCATGCCCTAAATGCTGGATGCTAGGAGTAGAGATACTACTCACCTCAGACCTACAGAGTTCCCACTACAGGAGAACTTTATACCAACAATTTCTGAAATGCTTCCCACTGCACCCCAGCTCTCTTCCCTACTTGTCATGATATAGCTCGAAAGTACAGTGTTTCTTCTAGATAGCAATGGTATTTTACTTTTTTCTCTACAATGGGATTTATCATTTGTCATTACAAAGGGATTTCAGTAACATTTACTTAGGATCTTTAGTGCTCTGCAAACAATAATTTCAGAATCAAAGCTAGTGTGTGAGGACAGGAGACCTCATCTTGCACTTCCAGCCCTAGGAATGATTCATCTTAGCTGTATGGTGGGAGTGCATCCAGGATCCTCAGGATTCCTGTGGAGGACCCCAACAGCTCAGTGTTTCCAGAAAATTCATGTATACAAAAACCCGAGGAAAAATAAGCAACGAATGTTGGTATAAAACTAGGACTCAATCTGCTTAAGATGGAGTATTCAGCTGAGACACACACACACACAGACTTTTCTTTTAAAAAAAAATGCAATTTGCCTTCCTATCTCATTATCATCCCAACAGCCTCAAGGATACAGTGATGTTCACTAGGAAGGTCTTGCAAGTACCTTCAGATAAGATATCAAGCCAGCTTCTTCCTTCTCCATCTGTTTCTGTCTTCTCAAAGCCCTCTCACAGATCCTTGGGTTCTGCTCCATGTCTGAGTACAGTTCCTGCAGGCATTGCTGGGTGTAGGACAAAGACTGTTCCTCAAAGTCCTCTAAGGAAATCCGCTTGCAAAATGATATACTGAGGGGGTACTCATTGTCAAACTCATCCAGGATTTCCATTCTGTACCCGATGAAAGATGACAGGTCAGGCTGTATGCTCTCCTCCAGCTGGTTAGGGCAAGAGAGGTATTTTCTCATGAACTGGGGCCTTCCTCCTGCTCTGTCAACAAGCAGGGACATGAGCAGCCCCTACCACAGGAGCTCACCAACACCCTCCTGAGAGCCTCTGCCAGTAAAATTGCCTCTGTAGCGTCACAGCACCAAGTGTGGGTGGAAGCTTTGGTGCAGGACCTTGTTGGGACAGGCAAGCTGGGGCAGACACTTTCCCTCAATGGGGACCCCTGCCCTCCACTGACTTCCAGGCCAATGTTACCTCTTCCCCTACAGCTCCTGACCAGGCGCACCACTAGGCAGGAGAAGGCCTCCCCAGGGTAAGCACATACAGGCCTCTCGGAGCAGCAAACAGCCAAACAAATGGCTCAAGCCCCTTGCACAGCC
>NW_010531633.1:1030-1231 GCF_000687285.1 Phaethon lepturus | reverse complement strand
TGCGGCTCTGGGGGGAGGGGCAGGGAGCCCGGTCCCAGCGCTATAAATCCCTCGGCAATTGAGTTCTGCACCTTTGGTTTGAAAAATTGGATTCATTAAGTGGAAACAGTTGACAGGAACCTAAAAAGATTATCTGCATTCCACAAAGGATCATTTTGACTGGTAACATTTTGAAACAATTGATCCCTTCCAGACCATAAA
>NW_010531633.1:0-581 GCF_000687285.1 Phaethon lepturus | reverse complement strand
ATCCCTATCACTCATCTCTGCACAAACGTAGTCTCGCCAGGGCCTCTGCGAGTCCTAGCGCTTGCTCCCCGGCGTGCGCACGTCGGGGCTTTTCCACCGTGTCCGGGGAGGGCTTTCTCAAAGCACAACGTAAGGGGAGGGGGGGCGCTCCTAGATCTTCAGCGGTAAATTCTGGGTCTCTGGCTGGGGAGCAGAGATCCACTGTGAGGCAAGCCCTGGATGCAGCCTGGGGGCCACCATGTGTTTGCTGGTGCAGCCCAACGGAGACAGCTCCCTCCCTCCACCTCGCACCCACTTCCAAAAGAGAAGGGGAAAAAAAGGGAGAGAAAGAGATAACACAGCTATAAAAACCGAGGAGAGAAAAATGGTATTAGGCTGAAGTCTCTCCCTTACTAATAATTATGTTTGGTTCTGGCGTTCCTGCTCACAGGCCCCAAACTCTCCGTTTTGGGGGTTTCTGCCTGATTTCTCAGCGGTGAGAAGGAGCTGGGGCACTGGGAGCAGAGTTACTCTCTGCAGGGCTGCAGGTGCCCAGTGTGCACAGGTGCGGCGGGAGCTGCATACCCCGCGCTGGGATCCAA
>NW_010531632.1:4725-9688 GCF_000687285.1 Phaethon lepturus | reverse complement strand
TAATGGTTTTAAACTAAAAGAGGGTAGAGTTCGACTAGCTATAAGGAAGAATTTTTTTACAATGAGGGTAGTGAGGCACCAGGTTGCCCAGAGAGGTTGTAGATGCCCCGTCGCTGGAAATATTTAGAGTTGGGTTGGACGGGGCTCTGAGCACCCTGCTCTAGTTGCAGATTAAGGGGAGTTGGACTAGATGGCCTTTGAAGGTCCCTTCCAACACAAACTCTTCTATGATAAGGAAGTACACATATCAATATGAAAACCAGAAGGACACAAAAAGACATCCTTTAACTCACAGGTGTAGATACACCAAGGTACAACTGGGTCAGCAAATGGCTTCCTCTACTGACTGAAAGCAAACACTAAAGAGAGTAAGATATAGGCAAAAACCTGGCAACATCAAAATGGTATTACTTCCAGCTTACAGGCTCAAGGGCCTTTCAGAGACTGAATCTGTATCTCTGAACTCAAAACCAAGAAGTGAGGCCATCTGTTTATAATAGAAAGTCAGTCATTTGTTTTCCTTCAGATTTTTTTTTATTGCTATTATTTCTTTCTGAACACAGCAGAATCAGGATCTGATGACTGCAAGACTATGGTTTCCATTACACACTGGCCAGAATACCCTATCAGTTGCTGGACATAAGGAAGAGTGGTGAAAACTAACAAGATCAACCAAGAGGTTTTGTTTTGGTTTGGTTGAAGAAACTTAATAAATGACCATTTATTTCTTAAAAACAGACAAAAAATGTCAGCGATATGTCTCTGTTTTCTTTTAGCAGAAGAAATGACGCAAGATTTCATATAGACACAGCAGAAGCTAGGAAGAAAAGAAGCCTGGCTGGTGTTCAGCAGAAAAAAAGAAAATACTGAGAATGTGAAGCAATGTGTCTATTGTAATTTTCCAATCATTAAAAAGTTAAATACTTTTGCTGACTTATTTCAAAAGTTGAAGACAGTTTGCATAAGCTACTCCAAAGCATGAAGACCTGATATTCTCTGTCTCTCATCGGAGGAACTGGATAAACAGAGGAGGAAGACGACTGCAAGCAGAGCACAAAACAAACAAACAAAAAAATTCCTTTGGCTCTCCTCCCCTCAGTGCATCCCAAAAAAGTCTTCCTTGCTGTTAGTTTATCTTCCAGATCACTTCATTCTTGGAAGATACAACACTGCTTCATCCTCTGAGGACCTTAAACACAACCCAGCCCACCCTGGAGGCACAGGGAAACAGAAGAGCAAAGCACCATTTCAGCTGCAATGACCATCTTACATGCACATGGACACCAACCAAGGCTTATGGAGCAGCGTGCTCAAGACCTCATGTCCAGTCTCACCAGGAAAAGGCCAGAAGCAGAGTTTTTCCCTGCTACACCAGTTACCAGGTAGACAGACAGATAAGGAGGAAGTCATCCCAGGATGCCTTCTACTGAGACTTACTCATCAACTCCCATCTCTCCAAAATCCTGCCATGAACACAGTGTGATCATCTACATAAAGATGCTTTAAAAGAGTAAGGCTTTGAACTGCTTTCACTTAAAGGCAAACACAGAAAAGCACATATTATATTAACATACTTCCATCCTCAAGGCTGATTATTCAAAACTGGCAATTGCCAAAGGAGAGAGGACAGCATGACTGTGCACTGTTCCAAATGGTTTTGCTCTTCTCCAGCAGATAAACGACATTAAAAAAAAGAAAACCTGTCTTGACTTGGCATGACACCAATAAAACAACACTAATCCATGCAGTTAGGCACAAAAATAAGGTACTACAGCTTAATTGCAAAGTACAACTCATTCATGGAGTTATTCCTCATATCCTGCCAGTGTTCTCAGAATTGTAGATATTTCTTTTGATTACAGGCAAGGTTCGTAATTCCTAGAAATCAGGATTCTGACAAATATCTACATCCTGCCAGTGCACAGGAATTAAGGTTAAAAGAATGGAGGGAGGCAAAAATGAACAATTACAAATATACACATTGAGTTTGCTGCCCAGTTAAGACAGCACCCGGAAGACAGACATCAATTTTATGGATTTGTTTTCTTGGGGTTTGGGTTTGTTTTGGGGTGTTTTTTTAACTGTGCAATTTAACCACAACTCTTATTTTAAAATTAATTACTAGTAAATTACTGCTGCTTTGCAGAAAACAATCCCTTTCCTACGGTTTTGGTTTTCTTCCTTTTTTATGGGAAGGGAGAGGAAAAGACAGAGGGAGTAGGGGAAGGGAAAGCTCCAGCATTAGGAACTCGGCAGTTTAAGAACCCCATACTGGAAAAAGCTGCCATGACAGCAGGTTAAGTACTTCTGAAAGCTACACTTCCAGTCCCAGCTGAAGATAAAACCCCGGCAGGTTTTAATAATGAAATGGCAGCGGCTCAAGTCCCGAGTTGAGCTGAGCTGAGCACGCCAGCAGTAAAACCACATTCCTTTCTCCCAGAGCTCAAGTCAGAGAAGTCACTCAACCTGCCACCGCATTCTTGCCCAGCTTACCGAAAATAACAGTGTTTACAAGATTACATTTCATTTCTTTCTAAAAGGGGACAGAACTGCCTAGCAGCATTTCTTTTACTGCTACAGTAAAACTCTCCTATTCAACACAATTTAACCAAAAAGGATGTAGCAATTAAAGCAAAAGGTGAAGAAATTTATGAAAGTTAATGAGATTTTCTCTGTTCACTGACACCAAAATTTACAAAACTAAATCAAGCTACTACTGCATATTGATACTCCATCCCTCACTGCTATTAAAAGACCTATATGTTTCCAGCTCACTCAGATAAGTCCCGGTTTATATGCCACAGAGTTTAATTAAGCAAGAGGTCTTGGCCCCATATAATCCTCTAGGACTAAGACGTTGTCAATTTAGCCTGATTCAGCTGAAATCAGTTAGCTGCCAAACAGGCTGCACCTACATCAGATCTTGCAACACTAGCACACAGCTGCTTCACATAGCCCCGCGGCAGATGCCTTGTTTTGGCTTCATGCAGCATGACCCACAAGTATGACATGAATAAAGATAACAACACCAAGTCCCACAGCCTCCAACATGGCCTCTAGATCTCACAGCACCTCTGGAGATACTCCATCTTGCATAATGAGCTGTGTTTGGCTTAGAAAGGACAAATATTATAACCCCTTGAACCTCTCATTGTCTGAAGATGCAATTCCAACCCAGAAGCTGCAGTGGTGCATTCCTTCCCATAATATCCCAAGATGTTAATTTTACTCCCTTCTGAAAGCTAAGCTCATTTGACACAGAAAAGACATTGGACCTGGTGGAGCGGGTCCAGAGGAGGCCACCAAAATAATCAGAAGGATGGAACGGCTCTGCTGTGAGGACAGCCTGAGAGAGTTGGGGTGGTTGAGCCTGGAGAAGGCTCCGGGGAGACCTTCTTGCAGTGTTGACAGTACTTAAAGGAGTCCTGTAAAAAAGATGGGGACAGACTTTTTAGCAGGGCCTATAGCGATAGGACAAGTGGTAATGGTTTTAAACTAAAAGAGGGCACATTTCGACTAGATCTAAAGGATGAAAATTTTCACACTGAGGGTGGTGAAACCCTGGCCCAGGTTGCCCAGAGAGGTGGTGGATGCTCCATCCCTGGAAACATCCCCGGTCAGGTTGGACGGGGCTCTGAGCAAACTGATCTACTTGCAGATGTCCCTGCTCATTGCCAGGGGGTTGGACTAGATGGCCTTGAAAGGTCCCTTCCGATCCAAAGATTCTACGATATATCATGCCTGGTTTCAAAACAACACCACCACCACCCCTCTTTTCATTAAACGTAACTCCCAGGGAAAGCTGTGCCCCTGGACTGAGAAGACTGCTGTGGCAGCAGAAAGGTTTTGCTCAACAAGTGTGGGGCTCACAGTCCATGTTTACTTCCCAGGAAAATGGCATCTGTGCAGAAGCAGAAGATAACCTTGAGTTTACATTTACCATTACACAGTGCCCTCCAATGGCCAGCCCATAACATGGATCTTAAAAATACTAAACCCAACAAGATGCTTATCATCTCTTCCCCAACAGCAGCATTTGGGCAGTAACGAAAGCAATGGCTGGAGTACCTGCAGCACCATCCCTCACAAGACGGTGAAAAAACTGCTCACTTCACAAGAGAGCAGGGGCAGAGGGCAGACAGAGCTCTCTCTGAATGGGTGTATATATAAAACTAAGATTTCTTCACTCCCTCAGACCCACATTTTAATACAAACCACCTTAAAATCTTTACACTTACTTTATATTAAAGCTAGGATTTACTTAGTGTCAGTAATAGTGGCCAAAATATGCTGCTAACTCATTAAAAGCAGGTTTAAGATGCAGGCTTTTATAAAAAAATCTATTGACCTACTGAGAACCACAGCCTATTAATTTTGTTATTCTACCATAACAAGTAGATATGCAAGCCCTTTCATTTATTAAATGCTTCCTTATCTGGACTTTTTAATCATCATTTAAAGTTGTACATGCTATCCCTGGGAAGCCAGTACACTTAGAACCCATAAAACCAATTCAGATTTTTTTTTTCCATTTAAAAAGTCAATAAAAAAGTTACTATTCTGAATTGCTTATCACTAAGACACTGTCTCACTGTGACCAAGAGAGGCCCCTGCTCACGCTCTGATGAAAGAGTTATGCTTTTATATAACCAGAGTATTCAGAGCAGAAACAACAGACCACTCTTTCAAAGAGCCTGTGTTCAGAGCGTTGCTCACGAAAGGTGTTATCTTCTCAAGAACTCAAGGGGGTTTTCTACAGAAAAGCCTCCTGCTTCCTGTAAGCAGCAGGCTGAGCTGGAGCTAGCGGAGCCAGACGATGCACCCAGAGGCCAGCTGGCCCCTTGCTCTGCCCTGCCCGTCTTCCACCTCACAGCTGAGGTTCGACAGCGCTCGACAAGGACCCACAACTGCCTACAAGATCGTTCTCCATCACGTCACCCACAGCGACGCCCCATGCCCTTTG
>NW_010531632.1:4138-4694 GCF_000687285.1 Phaethon lepturus | reverse complement strand
GCTCTTCCAGTGCCACAACTCCCAGTCCTCCCTCCAGTCCTCCAGAGCTGCTCCAGGAGCCGAGCTGGGAACCAGTGTAATGAGGGGACACAGCTTAAAAGCCGGTTCTCAGACGCCTGTCCTGGCAGGGGCCCCGTGGGACAGCGTGGGCTCAGAAGGCCTTTGACCACACAACTGCAACACAGAAGCAAGATGAGCAGCCAGAGACAGCTTTTTTTTTTAATCATGACATATTACCTTAAATCTAATTACAACCATCTAGAACACAGGTGCTTCCTCCCAACAACTCACCATCAGGCTTATTTAAAAAAATTTATTTTTTGCTTAAAATGCAAAGTGGAGATATCCAACACTAACTCCACTATGTCACTGCTTCGTCATCAAGTCAAGTAGGGGAGGAAAATTGAAGGCTTTTTCCCTGAGTAATTACTCAAGTTAATTGATAAGCAGTGTGATAATGTATTCCTTTTGAAGCCTTCGTAGCCCCATCTCACAGGCTGATGTGAAACACACACAGATGAACTTCATTAACATGACACGCAAGTGCAGGGAAAGA
>NW_010531632.1:0-4107 GCF_000687285.1 Phaethon lepturus | reverse complement strand
AGACACCCTCAAGGGAGATCATGCCAGAGCAACAAACCCATCCGGAACATGTAAACACAAGACACAAAAGCCAACTTCCCACATGCCTCATTTTGAGGCAGTTCGCACAAAAAGAGACAGTTTATCCATTGTATTGCAGCCACGTTCCTTGCCACCTCATGGCCCAAGCTGTAGTTCAGCATGACATCATTGTGCCAAATCTTCTTTTTATTCTTTACCCCGATGTTAGATAAAGTATAGGTAAGCCTATACTTTACAGGAATCCATCCCATCCGCAGGTACTACTTCCATCATACCTGAAAACTGTTTTTGCCTGTATTTACCAGAAGCGTGAGTCATTAAAAGCAGAGTGCTACGGAGGCTCCTGAGGTCTTGAAATCCTTCAGGATTCATGCCTAACGCACAATGCTTTGCCCAGTACAGTGCACAAGAACCAAGATGACAAAAAAAGGTTAAGCTGCAGTGACTATATCCAGAACTATCCATTTCAAGGCATATGCAGTTATATCTCTCTCACGCATCAAGATATTTTCATGAACATAAGCTCCTTCTTGACAATCTCTAATGCGTGACAAAATGTCATCTCAGTAGGAAGCTTGTAATTTCAGTTTATTCAATCACAAGTCATGGAAGTTGAACAGAACTTGAGAAGAGAAGAATGTTGGAATTGGAGAGAGCAGTTTCACATACAAACCTCTTTTTTGCCTGTATTTTAAAATACAAAAAGATACTCTTTCTTCAAGGATCTTTTTCTGAAGGCACATTATTTATTCAAACAAATGAGATACAAGAAGCTGCAAATTTTTCTTCCATCCAAGCACGCTGAGAAAGGGGAAGGGAACACTTACAGAAACTTCCATTTTGTTTGGGACACATTCAACTCAATTCAACTCTCAAGAACCCCAAACTGAAATGAATAAGAGGTGTACTTCTCCAAGGGACATGTTACTTCCTTTCTTCTTACGGGGGGCTGGGGGCGGAAATAAGGACGACGAAAAAGTAAACATCAGTTTATGAGATTAATCCAGTAATTCCTAAAAATCAATGGTCCTGTTGTATTCAATGGTTCGGGAACTCCCCAAACAAACGAACACCAGAAGCTGGGGGAAATCACTTACATCACTTGGGATGGTGCTTACAGTTTCACTCCCTTTCTCTCCGCTCTTGGGGCCAGCGCTTGAAGACCCGTCACTGTTAACAACAGGAGCGTTTAACAAACAGCAGTCTCACAAACCAAGCGTGTGTGCAATGGATCCACAGCTTCGGTTGAAAGAAAGAGTGCTCTACGCAGGAACAAAAACATTTTCAGCTACTAAGGTGTGTAAGTTTTTAAATATACTTGTATTTAAGATTGCATGAGAGCACCTAAGTTTCCAGTAGCCTATGTAAATATTATTTCACAGAATCACAGACTGGTTGAGGCTGGCAGGGACTTCTGGAGGTCATCCGGCCCAGCCCCCCTGCTCGAGCTAGAGCCGGTTGCCCAGGAGCACGTCCAGATGGCTTCTGAATAGCTCCAAGGATGGAGACTCCACCACCTCTCCACCAACCTGTGCCAGTGCTAAAGTCACTCTCACAGTGAAAAACTCCTAGGAAGTGAATTGGATTTACAGCTAATTTTAACTAATAGATTAATCTAAAAATTTTTATAGCTTATATTTACAAAGAGGCAGAGTTAGGAAAACAACATTTGAAGAAAAATGCAATCTCTGCCAGTGGCTAAATGCAATTGTTGGCTTGTTATCTGTGACTCAGTAAGTCCCTAAACTAGCGAATGTCTTAACGCCTATCAGGGTATTTGAACAAAATAAGAACAGATGTCCATATTGAAGGTATCCACCAAGAATTACAGCTATTTACAGAGATTAATGTAGGCACAAACTCTGCAAACGCTTAATTTAAGACATGAAGTAGGCCTACTGACATGTACACCTACTGTGCAAGTAGAAATTAAGCCTATGCTTAATTATTTGTAAGAGATACTGCTATTTTTATGAGAAGCCATTAAGCAAGTTTAGCTTGTATTTAAATAACTACTTTTTCCAATCAGCAAGTGTGCTAGGACAGGTAGTCCTACACTACTAAGGTCTACTTAAAACACAAAGTAAACAACAGAACTGCAAACCGTATTTCAAACCAAGGTAGGAACAAAGAAAAAGCCTAAATATGTCTGCATACATGATTCAGCCTCTCAGGACTAGCAAAGAGATTTTGCTTTTCAAAACGAAAAGACAAGTCAAGTCCAAGCCAATGCTAATGGGAAGCCAATACCCACAACAGCCAGTGTGCAATGAGACTGTAACCATACCTGCCTTTCTGAACCACTCTTTAGATTTACCTTTAATGAAGCTTACTTATAGCCATCTTCCCGAGGGGCATTCTCCTCCTTCAGTACTTTCCTTTGCCCACACCTTTACCACAGACTCAACAACGGTTTGGGCTGCTGGCATATTGAAACTGCAGCCCATTGGGCTGCCTAATATCACCCATGTCCTTCCCCATGCCCTTCCTCGCCCTGTCCCTTTTTCCTCTTTCTTCCACCCTGTTTCCATTTGCAGTCTCCTGTTGTATTTTTAGATGATCTGTCCTGTAAAGCATCCAGCACCCTCACAACCTACAGCAATACAGAAAACAAAGAACGTGTCCACTGTTCCTCACAGGTAGGGTGGCTGCAGTCATCACTGCGTCCATGGCGTGGGACCGCCATGGGTCGTCACGGGGAGACCAAAGGCTTCCTTTCCCAAGCAGTTTTTCTTCAAACAGCTTGATTACACCTTGGGAGGTGACAGACACCTCTTCTTACCTGGGCCACCACACTGACTGTTTAGCAGACCAGGTCCTCAGTACCAGCCAGGGATGTGAGAACCATTACTGTGACCACCCTTACTCCCGTGAGATCCCTTCCCCCTCAGAGCCAAGGGGGAGAGCGGGGTGCCGAGCAGCACAGCCCGCAGCCACACTTCTCTGTCCAGTGGCTTCCTCCGTGTATTCATCTCTCTTTAACATTCTGTGCAAGTACCAGCATATGTTGAGGAAGGAGGCAGGGACAAAAGACATCAGCGAGTACACACAGAACAAAAAAAAAGCTGCAACTAGACTCAGTATTATGTTCTCAGCCACCCATTCAGGACATGGCGGGATGGCTCATGGGTTTCCCTTTTCTTCACAGATCATACTTGCTAATACACTCAAAACTGTGAAAGCACGTAACCGCCACCCATCAAGTGTTTTGGGGTGCCTGTGCCAACCTAGTCATTCCTTCAGCCCGTTCAGGCCCTCCGGGAGCAGGCAGGATCAGTGCAGGCCACCCAGCAGCAGGCCCGGGTCACCTGAAGGGTTGGGCACCCGGGAGCCGGCCAGAGCGAGCTGCCGCAGGGACTCCTGTGGCCTTGGGGGCTGCCAGATAGCCTTGTCCTCACAGGAAGGCTCATGGAAACAACCTGGGGAGGAGAAGATTCTCCTCCCATTTTGTGCTCGCTATCTGAAGCACTCAAGGCTCCTGCAGTGTGCTCTCTTCTCCCCTACCTTCACACACATACAGAGCGTTTTAAATCAGACTGCTCTCACAGCTTTGTAAATCAACAAAAGCCAAACTAACCACCCCGCTTTATAAAATACACCCACTCCAGCCACAGAACCTCCTTTCCAATCGGCATCAAACGGTACAGTCATCTAGAGTTGGTGCTGTTCAAATGCCGTAGGTAGTAAAATTGTCCGATACCTTCTACTGTCAGAAGAATTTTAACGCCAGTTTCTTCTGTACCACAAAACGACTGACAGAGAGCCACCCTTCACGTTCAGTCCCGTAAACCCAGACGTAGCATTGCTCTAATTGTTATTATTCGCGCCTGTAAAAACCCAGCCCGAGCCAGCAAGACACCCGGTACCAACAGCGGGTACGCTGAAGTGGCGGCAGCGATGCAGCTTGTCCCTTCGCTGATGCGTTCTTACACTGCCACTACGAAACCGGAGCGGGTGCCTCGCCAGGGGAGCGAGACAGGGAAGGGCACGAACTACCATTTTCAAGGTTCACGAACGGCGAAGGGGGCTGTTGTGCTTACGGTATTTGATGTGTTCGCACCGCACGTGGTTTCGCAGAAGCCACCG
>NW_010531631.1:353-33618 GCF_000687285.1 Phaethon lepturus | reverse complement strand
TAAACAAAACTGTCCCCAAAACTGAGCTCTGGGAACACCACTTACGACCGGCTGCCAACTAAATTTAACGTCATTCACCACAACTCTCTGGGCTCGGACATCCAGCCAGTTCTTTACCCAGTGAAGAGTAAACCTGTCTAAGGAATGCTGTGGGAGACGCTGTCAAAGGCTTTACTAAAGTCCAGGTAGACAACATGCACAGCCTTTCCCTCATCCACTAGGTGGGTCATCTGGTCATAGAAGGAGATCAGTTTGGTTAAGCAGGACCTGCCTTTCATGAATCCATGCTGGCCGGGCCTGACCCCTTGGTTGTCCTGCACATGCCCTGTGGGCGCCCTCAAGATGAACCTCTCCATAGTCTTCCCCAGTACTGAGGTCAGGCTGACAGGTCTGTAGTTCCCCAGACCCTCCTTCTGGCCCTTCTTGTAGATGGCCCTTCTTATAATACAGGTTGTAAATATAACTTAAACTGGAAGGTACTCCTGGAGTTCTCTAGTCCATCTCCTGCTCAAAGCAGGGCCAAATCCAGAGCTGGACAAGGTTTCTTGGGGTCGCACGCTCAGACAGAGCATTTCCTTTGGAAACTCTGTTTTGGGCTGTGTTCAGACAACCATTTATAAGTTTCAGATCTGGCAGATGTGTTACCAGTCCAAGGAGATTTTCCACCTCACTACTATGTTCTTAGCAAATTTCCATACAGGTTGAATAATAGAGCAGGGAGAAATACATGACTGTCACCAACTGAGACACTTTCTGCAGAGATGAGAAAAAAAACACCTGAGATGGGTCTTGCCACAGAGCCTTTGGAAAGCAGTCCAAAAGAGGACTTAGATACCAGCAGGAGGCCAGATTTAATACCCATCTCCATAAAGATAAGTGAACCTGAAGGTATAGGTAATTAACTTCCATGCAAATGAGACATAACAGAAGCAAATTTTGACTCAGTCTGCCTACCCCTGAAATGAGTCAGAGCTTTGCCATTGGCTTTGTTGACAGCAGGACCCAGTTCTCAGTTCAATGTGAAGCTTGTTTTAATTCCCCAAAGCAGGCTGTGCCGTGGGGTGGGTGCCCCATAACAGCCCCAC
Organism: Phaethon lepturus; assembly: GCF_000687285.1. Taxonomy (NCBI): domain Eukaryota; kingdom Metazoa; phylum Chordata; class Aves; order Phaethontiformes; family Phaethontidae; genus Phaethon; species Phaethon lepturus. The sequence goes on along the minus strand of NW_010531631.1, from coordinate 32,533 downwards.
GCACCCGGGTGTAAAGCTGTCCCCAAGGCAGGGGGATGGTGCTGCCCAAGGCAGGGCACCCCAAGACAGAGGATGGTGTCACGTGTCACAGACTGTTGGCCCTTTGCCCTGGTGCTCAGCATCGCCTGGACCAGTTCAAGCCCCTCTTGCGGGGTCTCCAAGGGGACTTACTGAGCCTCAGACGGAGGCCACGGAGTCCCTGCAATCCCCTGCCTGAGAAGGCACCATTTTTGGCACCTGCATGGCAAATCCCACAATGCACAAATACCCAAACCAAAGCAAAGCCCTCTGTCCTCAGATGGAAAAAACCAAAAATGCATCACTTTTTCCTTATTTGCTTCCCATTTCCTTTGTATGTTTCTTCTTTGACAATGGCCCCAAAGTCAGTTTTCCCCCTCAGGTTTTGCAGCAATGCCAGTTCTCACCAAGAGCAGCCAGACCGGCAGTCCACGAAGGAGGTGGGACTGAGCAAACCGAGCAGAAAGCACATTTAGGGCTGTGCCTAAAACTGGATGTTTCCCTGGCAACATGGAGAGGACTTGGTACAGCTCGTGACTTGCAGCGCGCACAGATTTCCTCACGGTAGCATCAGCCCAGGGCGCTGCAGGGAACTGGCTGGGAACAGGAATTCCTCCAGCTGCCGCAAGCATCCAAGCACCTCCAGCCCAGCACGGGGTGAGGCTCACTGCTATGCGCTGAGCAGCAGTTGGGGGGACACAGCCCCCTCCAATGGCTTGTGTCCTACAGAAGGACAACGCAAAAGCTGTTGTACCGGTAACGCTCTTCGTCCCAGCGCACAGCGATGCCATAAAATGAAGAAAACAAAGCAGCAAAGCACAGCTTAAATTACTTTCCACTTGGAAAAAATGATATGCAGTTTTACTTCAAGGACTTTGAAACCACTGAGCAACTTGACTCTTAGTAGAGCGAAGCCTGTGAGAAACATGGACTCCAAATCCTAGAACTATACAAATGGAAAACTCAGGCATGTCCTCACTGGGAAATTTGCCCCGACTCCCACAGCACAGCTGGAAGTGGACCTTTGGTAATGGGTCGCGGCTTCCCAAGCTACAGTGGCAGAGGCAGTGGCAGTAAATGGGTATTTGCAGTCAGTGTTTCTAGGGAAAAATTCATGCAGTGCAACCAAATTCATTAGGAAACATAAGAACTGACATGATGATGTACAAGAAATGAACAAAAAAGGATCCAAAGTCATCTCCTTTGCTGCTTTTCACTGAAGATGTTTCTAGCGTATTGTTCTTCAATACAATTCAAATTATCAGCTGGTAGACCAATTATCTAACTAAAAGATTTAACCATGATTAAAGTCTAAACAATCTCCTGAACAAACACCTACTCAAGCCACGCTTGAACTGAATTTCAATTCCCTGCATGTTTAGTGCTTTACCTAGGGGTTTTCCTGGTGCTCAGGCTAGCGGGGTACCAGGCAGCATCGCTTCCCCTCTCACGCACCGTTTACAATTCATGGCACCCTTACCAGGAGGACCAGTGGCTCAGCCCATGCAATTAGCTCATACCATGTTTCAGGTTCCCATCCACATGCAGTTTATTTCTCTCCCAGCATAAAATCCAGGGAAGCCTCAAACCACGTCGGTGCATACACAAAACATCAACTGCAACGAAACAACAGGGCACTCCAGGTATTTCTCTTAGAGAAAAATGCCGCAAAATCCCCCATCGATGCCTTTACAAATACATTTCAGCAGACTGAAACGGAGGCAAAGAGCACCGAAATTCCATTTTCAGATAAACAGCAAGAACTGACAGTAGAGGGAAAACAGGCAAAAAGGTGCATTTACTGTGCTGGGGAGAGGCAGCAGCCCACAGCTAAGGCAACGCTTGCTCTTCCGTGCCTGGGACTGTTGCCTGCACCCACCTCATTATGCTGATGCAGCAATATTGACCATTATTTCCATCTGCCCATAGCTCACAGCTGGGTTTGGAGATTAGGGGGTGTTTTTTTTTTCTTTTTGTTTTTTCTTTTTTTCTGATAACTTGCAAATTAATAAAACACGATCAGAAAAGCCTGGGGAGTGCACAGAGAGAGGGAAGCGGGCTCACCTGGGCAGGAGGTGAGGAAAAAGGGCACAAGGGCGGTCAGCAGCACAGCAGGGCACCCAGGGCTTGACGGTCTGCTTAAAGGGATGTTTTAGGGAGCCAACCACCTTCATGATGCCAGCGGCACCCCAAGCACAGCAGGTCCCCTCCGCAAGGCCCCAGATGGTGGAGGGGTCTCGGTGGTGTCAGCAGGGAATTGTCCGGCTTAGCAGGAAATTGTCCGGAAGGTTTTCATTGACCTTCTGGAGCTTAAATTGCTGTTTTCGTTAAAATAGAAATGGGCAGAGAAGTACCCCGATTTCAGCCACGCATGTTCATGTTGGGATTTTAAAAAGAGTTTGTTTCAAGGAGGGTGGAAGGTCCCAGTGTTTTCATAGGGAATGTGGTAATCTTCCATTTTAAGACATAAAGAATTTTTTCAATAAAAAACATTCTATAAATATTCTAAAAACTTGCAGTCATACGAAAAAATATTACTTTTTTTTAAAGTTCATATCACAGAAAATTTAGAAGCTTTGATTTCATTCTGTGACAAGAAATTATATATTTATTAATCAAAACTGAACCGCAGTTAGTGGAAGTAACAGTTTGGTTTTCCTTTGATTAAGATCCTTAATAATCAAACCGTGAATCCAGGATACTTTGAAATGAGGTGGTACAAGCTGGATTCACTGCTCAGAATCAAAATCACTACGTCCACTTTACGCATTGCACATCGTAGGATTCTTTTGTTACTTCGTTTGCCATTTGAACACCAGCTCCACGTCTTGTAAATCCTACTTTGCTTTGAGGTCGTTCAGCTGTGCCTTTACCTGATATATTCACAGCTTTTATGCAAGTGCTCTGCTGTGATGAAAGGAAGAAAAAGGAAAGATCAAAGACGGATTTTCCTGTCCTTTGTACTCAGTAGTGTCCAAACAATTAGATATATCGTTTACTGAATAAAAAACTATTTGAAGATACCTATTCCTTACTACTGTAAACATGATAGAGTATCATTACCCTTACGTTAGTGCACTGGTTCAAACAGGACACATCTGCAATAGCTGTAGGCAGGTATCATGTGTTCAATACCCACATTTAATTTTTTCTTTTTATTTCATTATCAGAAAACAAATTACAGAATAAAACTCTTATAAGTTGGCCACTATTATACACCAGTGAAAGATAAACCTGAAAGGCGTATGCGGTGTATTAATTGCGTAGACTTAATGATGAGTATTACTACAGAAATAGCAATTTTTTCTAACTCCACTTAATTTGGTGACTAAAGCAGCACTCATGATGGATCCATTAGCTCAGTGCAAAGGACATGTGCCCACGTGCATTTTGTTCTTTACAGTGCAGAAAATTTAATCAAATTAGAGGATCAATGAGTTGATAACAGGAATGACTAGCTTAGATTTTTAGCTAGGTGAACTCAAAGGTTTCTTTGTATTCTTATGGAGGTGCAAGGAAACAATTGGCTTAACTCTACTTTGATAAAGTCATCTGGTAATTTTTTGCTACTCTATTCAAAACTTGTTTTATAATGCTTTTAAATTATTTGACGAAAAGATCTTAATGAGTACTATTAAACAAGAAATAAACTTCTGAAAATATATGAATACATTTATATAAAATTACATAGTACAGCAGAAATGAAGTGAGAAAACTCCAAGCACCCAGAATTTTCCTTTCATTAATGATGGTGAAGTCACAGTGAAGGGTTGAGAGCCACAATGCACCCCACCGGGGTGGAGAATGGTGATGAAAAATCTCCCAGTCCCATTATTACTGAGGCAGCTACGGCTGCCCCACACTTAAACCTTCAACTATTTAGAAAATACAGAGACATCTCCCAGAGCTAAAGCCCTGTGCTAAGGGGCTGTCAGGATGGGGAGGTATTTCCCAGCAGTCCAAGAAACATCTGGAAAACTTCTTGGAGCTCCCATTATAAAGCGCAGCCCTCTGAGCTAGATCCAGATGAGCACTGGTAGGTACCTAAGCACCGGCGGCTCCCACAGCACCCACACACAGGCGTCCACGTGTGCCGTTACCCGTCCAGCATGAGGCATCTGACCTTAGAAATCATACTCTTATTTTCAGTTTAAAGTCTTTCAAATGATAGAGCTGAACAGGTAAGTGCAGACACACTCGGGCATCTGCTCAGGCAAGTTGCAGCTGGGAAGAAACCGTATGCTCAGGTCAGTGCGGCATGGGAGTTTAAGTCAAAGGACGACTGGCCACGCAGCAAATCTTTCTTCAAACGTCTTTTCACAGAGCCATCATGAGAAATTTAAATGGCAACTTATTCAGAGAGCAACAGAAATCAAATCTGGCAATGCCAAAACAGCCGCACACCCCAGCAAAGCCGCGATGCCGGAGCCGCTCGGCACCGTCAGTGCCACGCAGGGAGCCCGGCGTGGCCGTCACAGCTGAAACGATGCAGGGATGTCACCCGCAGCCTCGGTGTGCGGCGTCCCCTCTGCCGCAGCTAACAGCCCCCGGAGCAGCCGCTGCGTTCAACCACCCATTTCCAGAGGTCCCGCAGAGCTCTGCCGAGCCTTCTGGAAAGGACCGATGCATTTTAATGGGCGATTTCTGCAGAAAGGGCCAGCCTGCCCAGCCGAGGCCTGAAGCAGAAGACGATTTTATATCGCCGTGTAAACAACAGCATCCTAACGAGTGATGGAGAAGAAGACGAGAGCCAGCGCTCCTCCTCGCCACGTGCCAGCCTTCCCCGGCGAGGCAGACACAGCTGACCTTCCCGTGGTCAACAGGCAAACGGATCCATCCCTTTGCCCGCGACAAATGGTAGAGTGAATTAAGAGTTTTACAGCAGTGAAATGTCAATATGCCAATAGGCACTGGTGGCTTTCCACACGACTCGACAATACGTTCACACCCAGAAAATGTTGGTGCCTTGTGGACGAGCTGGCAGGCGTTCAAAAGAGGTTTATTTAGGGACCCACGCAGCCACACATCGCCACGCTCATCATTATCTGCCACCACACACGGTTCAACCTAGGAAGGCACCAGCAAAGAGCAGGAATAATCCACTACTGAGGGCAATAAGAAATAAAAATGCAGCCTGGGCTTACTGTGGCTACTGGGATAACCTTGGAGCATTTTAGAAAATGCTCAGGTGCTCATACCAACACAATGTTATGCCATGGGTGCGTCAGCTGAAAAGAGGGAAGATTAACCTGACATAAATATTCTGATTTATGACATAAAAATGGCAGGACCTTTACTCACTGGGCTCAATAAATAGTTATGCTGCTTGACTTCTTAATTAAATTGTGAAGACTATTTATTATGTGACCATAAATTGTTTGTGTAACTATCTATGGTATTGAGAGCAAAGGCCAAATAAAATAAAAAATGATAAAAATGTATTTTTTACCATAAAATCAATAGTAATTTAAGCATCCTAGGGGTCACAATTCTATTTGAGAAAGACTGATCATATCACTGGAAGAATTTTTAAACATTGGCTGGTTTCTTCCATTTTCCTAGAATTACCTTCTTTTGGAGAACTAATAGCAAAATGTTAAAACATGCTGATTTTAAAATGCTGGGCTTTGAAAATCAGTCACATTTGTGCATATCAGGCAAATGATGGGGAATATATATCTAAACAAAGCCGCCTGTAAGCTTGCTAAGAAAGATGTAACACCACGATGACATGCTACATATTCACATGCAGCAATAAAAGTAATCCATAATACCTATTTCCCCACATATGAATTCAATGCCAGGTAACAAAAATCACAGAAGAGGCTCTACAGGCACAATTATGGATCTGGTTTTCTACCGCTGGTATAAAAAAAAAAAAAATCTCTTAACTTACAGTAATGTTAGAAGACTTTCATGCCTGTTGGGTGACAGAAAACTGCAAGGGAAAACTACAGCTGAAGGAAGCTAATTATGGAAAATCCTGTATAACATAACACTGAACGCAGAAGTGAGTACAGCTTCCACACTTTCCTGCATTACAGATGTACAGATTTGTTTAGGTAGATATCTCAGAACAGTACAGAGAAATGTGAGCATAAAAATATTAAATTTCTGTAAAGAAAATAAGAACCAGCAAGCTAACAGTGGTTGGGAATGCCTCCCTTTCCTTCAGCACATCCTCATACATACGCAGGGATCTTCCCACAAGGACCATGTCTTGACAGATACAACAGGTTCAATATAATTTCTTATTTATGTGCAGAAGTAAATAGAAAGGGCTGGAGGAGACGTTACATCTTACAAAATATTAGATATGCAAGTCTAGGGAGTAAGCGTACAGGGTCTCAGCTCATTTAGTCTTTGACAGGAACACTGAAATCATTACTGCACCTAAAGCCTGGAAGCTGTTATTTATGGGAACTGTACCTGAAAGCAAACCAGCTCAGAGCACTCACCTTTCCCTGGAACCCATTTTTTTAGTCTGTCTAATAATTTCTACCTAAAATTATGCCTGCCACCTATTTCTGAGAAGGACTTACACCTCTGCCATTTGCTGCCAGACACTGAAATTCAGCGGAGAGAAAAGCCCCCAGCTAGACAAGCGCTTTTTCTTGGGTTTGTTCTGTTTGGGGCTGCTCATGTTCCTTCTGCTCCTGGTGCCAACAGCAATATTTTTTTGCAGCCTGTCAAAACAGTGATTAAATCCAAGGCTGCAATCTAAAGGCAGCCCTTGGCAGCCCCGGAGAGCCCCGGGCAGCCGGGCTCCTGCCTGCACCACGGGTTTCATAAGGCACCTTGCACCGGGAGGGTGGGAAAGATGCGGGGACAGAGCCCAGCAGCACATCCCACCCCCGTGGTGGGATTAACGTGCTCCTGTAACAAACCCATCCGACGGCCTCGCAGCTCGAGGGCACTGAACCAGCAACGCTTTGCAGCACAGCCTCACGTGCCCGTACGTCCCCGCTGTGTTGCGCTGCTTTTTACAGACTCCTGCCTGATCTATATCGCAACAGAGGAGCCCCAGCTATGCCCAAGCGGTTTTCCCAGCTCACCCTCCACGCGGAGGTGTCTGAGACGTGAAGGGGGATGGCAGCAAGGCAGCATCCCCCACCGGGTATGAGGGAAGGAATACGTTTGTCAGCTGAACCTTCTTCAGCGCGTGCTGCTGGCAGCTCGGAGGAGGGCTGCACAAGGCAGATGCAGAGATAGAAGTACTCAGAGCAATGTTAATTTATCAGCAGGCAGAGGCAAAACCTGCTACCGAGGAGAAAATTATTATCCCTGCAAGAAAAGGAGGCTCTGGAGCTTGTAAATGTCTAGAACACCCCTTGGCAGCCTCTCAGGACGTGCCACCCATGGCAAACGATTTGCCAAGTGCCCCAGTGCATGCTGTAGCCCAGCCCTGGGGGCTGAGCACACCCCAGCCCCTTGGGCCCACGCATCAGCTCTGCACCGCTGCTCTCGCGCCGAGATGTACGGGGAAGCAAATCCACCGGCAGCAGGTACCTTTGCCAGGCCATACTGCTCAAAAACCCAGACCCACACACTACCTCCCCAAGGTGTTATTGCGGTAACAAAATAAAGCAGTAATTTACTTTGTAGAAAGCAAAAAGTGTTTTATTGCAACATCAGAAAGCATTGACTTCTGCAAAGATGAAAAAGCACCAGCCTAACAGAAAGTGATGCTGTAAATTCCTGAGCTTCTCTAATGTTTGTGATTCCTCTGGCAGAGAGGTGAGAAAGCAAAGATTTTGTATTATGCAGACCGTATTCTGTCACTAATGCATCTCATTCAATGGCAAATTGATGTACTTCTAAATATTTTGAAGATATTTCTATTGCCACACTTGCATTATTGTGTATCCTTCTCCTCCTTACAAACTTAACGGTGCCAATTAAGTTTGAAAAGCTGTGCAAGCTGGATCGGTGAGGCTTAAAAACGTTTTGGTTGATTAGATTTGGAAAGACGCCTTGCATTAAAAAATATTTTCCTTGTGCCTGTGCATAGAGCCAAAGGTGACTCTGCTTTGCAGCATATTCCAGCTAAGCTCCAGCAGTGGGCTGCTGGCACAATAGGAGCTCCTAGAGAAGATGTGCGTTCAGATAGCGCATAGCTTTCCTCCCAGCACCCACTTCACATTCCTTACACATGCCAAGACATCTTTGTGCATGCACGAAGTCCCGCAGAGGGACTTCTCAGCACAAGATTTGCAGAATTTGCCCTTTACTACCTGCTACAGATGTTTAAAAGGTTACATGCAAGCCAGGATTCCAAGGAAAGTGGGTGTAGAAACCCTGGACTCTCAGCATGTCAACTGGCAAAGCAACAAGGAAGGGTCATACATCTTGGCAAAAGTTCTGCGAAACATTTAATTTTCAATGAGTTGGCATTTTCAAAGGAGAAAGTGCTTCATCAGTATATTCCCCTTTAGCTCTAACGTGAAGATACAGCACAATAGTTTGATTTGCAACAAATCCCCCAATAAAAAGTGCTGAGTTAGCAGGGCTGTTTGCCTGAAAGCTTATCTGAAAGATTTGCACAAACATCATCAAAGATGAAATGACGTGTTAACTTCTGGATTATAACTAATCCTTCTGGAAATAATCGTTTATTCAATCAAGAATATAAGATCAGTTACATTAGCCTTGAAAGATCTACTAATAGCTACTCTCCAAGCTTCACACACACAGATAATGAGGTTTAGCACTGACAGTCCCCAGAATCTGTTTCCTCACTCCATTTTCACCATAAAACAGTCAAAAATATCCTCAGGCCTTTTTACTGTTTTGCTTACCTGGAAAAAAATAATATGGAAGCTAATTTTCTTCTCACATGCCCATGTTTATCTCAGGCTTGACTTCAGTGAAGTTGCTGTTCTTCATGTAAACATAAGTGGGAAATCACACAGGGATGCAGTTTCTCCACACAGCACTGCGGATTTTTAGAAAACCTAATGCGAAGTGTGCACTGGAGTTGGGTCCTGGTTTGAGACACATGTACAATTTTTTCAGGTATTCAGGAGACCTTCCCAAACTTGGGCACTACCAGGTGTCTCCGGTCAGACAACTGGCACAGGTTTTGAAGTCCTTATGCCCCAAAAACCACCACAGATAAGGGACTCTCAGTGTTTTCAGCACATGCTGCTGAGCTGCAGAGCAGATGGACGGAAAACTGGAAGAGGGACTTTTTAAATTTTCTTTTATTCTCCCTATCATCCATAATTTAACTGCACCATCCAGCGCGGTGTATTTTTGTCTCAGGAATAATTCTGACCAGAGATAGCTTCCTATGGCAAGTGTCACGCTGTGGTGTCCTTTGATTCATGCTGTGCTGCTGCTCCCATGCAGGTGATGCTGTGCCTTCCCTCACTGCACCAAATGCCTGCAAAATGAAAGGCTTTGCCGCGATCCCAAGCTCAGCACGACCGTTTCTGGAGCGTGGCCATTGCTGGCGCTGGAGCACTCCATGAGCACTGAGATCTTGGCTATAACCCATCTTCGTGTGAGCAGCGTACTCAGCTCTGCGAGCTGGCCAGTGGGAAAGGCAAGGACATTCCCTCAGCCTTCTCCTATTTCCGAGTCCTTGATTTTTTCTCAGAAGGGAAGTTCAGAACAAATGAAACAGAAAAGATGATTTTTATCCCCTGGCAGGTAAAAACTACAGGAACATCAGAGCTTTTTGCAAAGCCATGTCCATACACTGCCAGAGCTCCACAGGAATATACCAACAACAGAAATTGCCAAGAAAGGATGGTTCAAGAAGAGCCAACAGCCAACTGGAAGGGAGCACAAAGCTGTGGTGTACTGCAACCAATCTTCAGCTACATTCACAAAACTGCAAGAAGTCAGCTTTGCTCAGTATTCCTGTAAAGTGATGGCATTTACCTACTGGCTATGAAGAGGCACCAAGGATGGCAAAGTTTCCTGGAGAGCTGGAATTACCTGGGCAATGGTCACCAAAGTCCAGATCCATAGAAGGGTTTGAGTGCTGGACTCCATTTTAAGCATGGTACCTGGGGAGAGCAGGTTGCCAGAGGATGGTTTCTGCAACTGCTGCATGGTTACATACAGGTGCTGCCTGCAGAGACGTGGAAGAAACCAGATGTCTCCTGTTGGCCCAGACTTGACGGCAGCATTCACATGTCCAGGTGCAAACTGTAAATGTTGAAAAATGTAGTATCTATAGCAGCACTTCTGGAGTTCATTCCAATGCACTAAGGAGCAAAATTTACTGATGTTTATATTTATAAATATATAATTAATATTTCTGAAAGATTCATTCTGGGAGCTCTGGAGAACAGCAACATCAGAAGAAAGCAGACTTGAAAAGAGAAAGGAGAGACTGAGTCAATAACAGAGTGCCTTTATAATCCATATCTTGAACAACTGCATCTTTCTGTGCCGTTTTTAAAAGAAATCACCCTCATTTGCTATCTGTGCATTTGTGAAACACCTTTACCCTGCAGTCCTCTAGGAAAATAATTAAATTTAATAGAATCCACCCACGTTCTAAAGCTGAGATGGAAAGTACTTATATTTAATAGAAACTATAGCTTCTAAATGATTATGGTATTTAATTTACATTCTCTTTGCTATTTTAACTGCAGCTTTATTAGAACAGCATTGTTGGCTGCAGTGTTTATCTTTGACTACCATTGTCATGATAAGAAAAACACAGAAAGCAGATGAAAAACAGGGAAAATATAAAAAGACAGAGCACGGAGTAGTCTGAATATTTGTGTTTGGGGGAAAAAAAAAAAATCTCAGATCTCTGCAAAGCTCAAATCCCCATTCACCCTTCCTGTGAGTCTCCAGGAAGAGAAAAGAGGACGTAGGATGTTGCTGCCTCATTTCCATACCAACTAAACATCCTTTTGCTTCGGCAGAGAGGGGCGGACAGTCAGCAGGTGAAAACTCACTCCCCTCCAGCAAGCTGTGCCCACTGGCACTGGTGGAAGAGGCTGCTCAGAGCCTGCCCATTTCTTCCACGCTTTGATGGTGGGACCAGAAATTCCCTTTTTTCTCTGCTCCCTCCCGCTCAGGACCCGCCGGGCTGTGTGCGTTGGACCCGGTGCCAGATGTCTGTGCTTCTCCAGTTCAAATCCCCAGCCAGAAGATTACGCACATCTGCACAGCGAGGATTGTCTTGAATTTCTGTTAATGAAATCATCATAAGCGTCAAGTGACAAGGTTGTAACGCTGGGCCCAGCGCACCCAGAGCATTTGGCAGAGGTGAATCACAAATGGGTGAGAAGGGAGGTGGCCGATGGTGTGGGTGAGCCAGGACCAGGTGCATGCCCAGAGCCCCCCTGAACCCACAGCCCTGCTCCAGCCCCACCAGGCTCAGCCATGGGAGTTATTAGGAGTCAGAGGATAAACTGCGGAGGGGGAAAGGTGAGCAGAAAAGGCAACTTGATCACAGACTCCAATAATCACTTTCTGAGCTGGAACCAAAAGGGTATTCACCACTGAAGCTGTGAATAATGATACAGGGTGATAATGATGCTATGCAAACGGAGCTGCAGTCTCAGCATCCACGTTCCCCTTTGCTACCAGTTCAGTACCATTCCCCAGGTATTTTACAGAGCAGCTCTGCCACCTCCCCAGCATGTTTGTCCTCCTGCTCGGGTGCAGATGTACCTCTGCCTGCTTCTGGCAGCGTAGCACCAGCCCTGTGCAATGCCTGTGGAGCTGCTCGGTGAGGAATATGGATCAGGCCACTTGCCTAGAAATCAGCACAATTCAGTGCTACAGAAAGGGCCATCATCGGTCGCCATCCCCCAAGCTCCCCTCAGGCAGAGAGCAAGGAAGGGATTTAAAGAGGGAAGTTGAGAAGACTCCAGCACTCACCGCAGCAGACACTGATGAAAAACAGCATTTTCAAGCAACCGGGGCACCCCAATAGCATTCACAGCTCACTTACGCAGGGTGACCCATGTGCATGCAGCCAAAAGATGGTCCTCGTATTCAGCTCTTCAAATTTGAAGGAAACGTGATGCTGGACAAGCAAAATATCATGTAGGAGCCTTATCTCTTCTGGTTCTGTGAAAGTAGTCATTAAATTCTCCTGCAACTTTGTCCACAGGTGGGGATTTGCTCGGATTCATTTAGTCATCTTTGTTGCTTGCTGGATGGAGCAAGGAGCACCAGCGCACCTTTTGATAGATGTCACTGACTTTATGGCCCCATGAAACCGTGCTAAGCAGGCAAGGCAAATGAAGCAAATATTATGTCTCCATCTGCTAAGAAATCAGATTCACACTACAAAGTAATAAAACAATCATGATTTTTTTACTGGTTACTACAGTGAACACTGTTTCTGATGAATGACAGACTTACTGAGACAATAATGTGTCCACTAAGATTTTAAGAAAAGGAGCACGGGGTTTTCTTGTTAACTGATGCTTTTGAAAAAGTCATCATTTTGCTCATTGCAGTCATGAATTTAGACAGATCCCCACAAAAAAAGCACATTTTGATCCAGTGTAACACTCACCAAAGCTGGAGAGAGCCAGGGACACCTGCAATTACAGGTCAGCAATATCGCTCTATCCTGGGGTTCCTCCACTGCAACACATACAAAACACTTCAGACAGCATAATTCAGATAACATTTCAGATAGCATAATTAGTAACAATTGTTTTAATTAACCCTTGCCAAACAACCCAGATCAAAGCACCATAATACCAATACACCAAGTCTGGTGCAAGTTTTTAAACATTTGCTCAAGCAGGTTGTCATCAGCTGCTCTGTCCTGGCAGGAAATGCAAAGAGAAGAAGGTAACTGGAACATTCATGCAGAGACACATGAGCAAACCTAGCAAAGAGCTAACTAGAAGGGGCAACAGAGATTCAACCAGAACTAGCCCTTACTGCCAGCAGAGACCAGTTCTTCAGTGGTTTCTCTGTGCCTGCTGAATGCCTGTCTTCAGCCCTTCTCTAAATATATTCCATGTCACGTTGGGAGAAAGATTAGAAAGGAGAAATGACCTTCAGTACTTGTACTCTTTCTTGTGAAAGGGCTGCCCCCACCTCCAACGCCCTTCTTAGATCTGCTCCACCAAGTGGGTCTGCGGAGGGGCTTTGCATAGCAGAACTTACCCAGATGACGATGCCAGAGCACGGAGCGCAGCAGGCACGCCCTGGCCTTCACTTGGCAGCAAGAGAAAACAAGGTGCCTTCAGCATTTCAGGTCTTGTTTTAAGCAGCTCAGTTCATCTATCAGAGGCAGGCTGGCTGTGCAGAAGTAGATTTTGTAGGAGATTATAATGGCAGAGAAATAAAATTTAAATACCCTATTTCAATTTAATTAATTGACTTGCAATTATCCAGCGTAATTCATCCGCCGTTCTGCCAGGATGGGACAGAGGGTACATCGACACACCAGAGACAGACACTTGTGGCCTCAGGAGTGCCCACGCTGGCCCCAGTCAGCCCCCGTGACTGAACTGGGACCCAGTTGTGGCAGAACACAAATCTTGGGGAAAAGAAAAAAGGTTCAGATCCTCGCTGTGGCTCCTTTCGGCAAGCGTTTTGAACACTGCAGGCTGTTCACAAGGGGAGTGCTCGGGTCCTACAGCCCATCTCTGACCTCTGGCAGTGCACCAAATCATTCCAACCGTCCACACGGATGAATGAGTCAAGCCAGGGGTTGCCATATGTGAAGATGATGCCTGGAAGGTACCTTTGATCCAGAAGAGGTGTTATAATGCAAAAAGACCATGTCCCATCGCACACCATTGCCCCAGTCCTCGGATCATGGCTGCATCTATCAGGCTCCAGCTGTACTTGGCTCTTTTCTAGCAGTGGCTCCAGAGTTTGTGTTCCCTTCAAGGTGAGCTCTTCCTTCCATTTTAATTTGACCGTGTCGGCATGTTTTTGTGCTCACATTCAAGTGAAGCTAATTTTACATGGCAATATGCCAGTTCAGGAAACCAATACGCAAATTCATAATTATTCATGCATAATTCAGGAATTATTTGCATACAGTAAACAGGCCATCATCCTGATGAAGTGTCAAATGATATAAAGTGCTAATGAAAGAAAGGAGAATAGACAAGAAGAGATCATGAGACCAAGAGAGGGAGTGTGAGTGGAAATATATCCTCTAATGAACGTTCAAAAGTCTCTCCAGGCTCTTGTATACGACAAGAGACACCCAAAACACCTTTAAGCACAGCCCCAGGAGCCATCCCCTCTCCTACATCTATGTGCAGGACAGTACAAATATCCCCAGCGAGCAAAGATACATTTTCAGTCCAGCCCAGGGTTTATCTGGGTATAAATCAGATCTTTCCAATCAAACCAGATATTATTTCTTCCAAGACTTAGTAATTCAATAGACCCACTGCGAAAATACTCTGTATGACTAAGAGTGCTTGTCAGCAACATGTTATTCACTGAGAAAGAAAGGGAGAAATGGATTCGCACCCTGATACTCCAGCACTGGATTCATCCACGTTGTTTTACAGTGAAGGTAACATCCAGTGGAGAGACTTAACTCTTACTGAAATCATGCTCTTCACAAGGAAAAACAGTCAAAGATTTTTGTTGACAGTAAATTCTTCCTTTTTAAATATGCAGAACTCATTATCACTACCTTGAGCTTTAAAATATAAATATTTCGGAAAAGGGTTTTTAGCTTTCAGGATTCAGAATAAATGTACATTGTTTTTAATACATTTTTATGTAGATTAATATTTCTACCAAACCGTGAGTTTAAGTAGTTTCACATATTTATCTTAATAAAAACCTCAGAGAAAAACCTTGAAAATTGTTGTGAGAAATATGCTTTTTAAATTCATTCTTTAATGTTTAATGTTAAAAACTTAATTTTTTAATCATATTTGCTAATGAACAACTTGACAGAGCAAGGAACAGCGCAAAAATAAATTAGAAAGCACAGTTTCTTTCCTGATTTTCAGTGTATGACCCTGTTGCTTTGTGCACATTATAATTGGCATAAAATTAAATAGAAGTGATAATGTATTACACCTGGCAGTAAGTCCTGCTAGACTGAACGAAGTCCAACCAGACGGTTTTAGGCTCACGGGGGGCTACTGGAGTTTCTAGCACTTTTTGAGCGTGTGCGTTACTGGATGGTTTATCATTGATTAGGTGTCATAAAAGACCTGACTCTGCTATCTGCTTCCATTGAAGTGGAAATCAGCGGTATCTACCCAGACTTGCTATAGATTTATTACACTTCCACTGAACTGAAAACATACCTATTATTAACAGAGGGGCAGTCGACATTGTCACTAAACACAGGTACCAAAACATTCATTATCTCTAAGTGTTTTGATTATATTACGGTTTGCTCATTTCTACTCTCACATCAAGAGCAGCAAGGCTGCATTCAGAGGACAAAAGGAGAGACAGGCTTTCTTTGTGTGCCTTTTTTTTTGTTTGCTTGCTTTTTAAGCAGATAATATTGCCTCTCCACAAAACCTATTTACAATCAAGGTTTCAGTCTTGTTTTCTTCTTGTTTTGTTTTGTGTTTTTGTTTTGGGCTATTTTCCCCATGAATGGACTGCCAGGAGGAGCTGAGATCGGGAGATAAATACATCGGCTGCAGTAACTCTTGAGATGAGCTGACGATCGGCACGGCTCGCTCTCTCACGCTGCTGCATGCATGATAAAAAGGATCTTTTCTGGTGAAGATGCTCTAGGAGAAAATGTTCTAAGCATGGTGCACAGCGGAGAGAGAAGGAGGGAGACAAAGTCTGGAAAAGAAGGCAGGAGCCCTTTATGCCATAAGAAAAGATTTAAGCTTGTCAGAATGGAAGACGGGCATTTTCAGAGTGCCTAATTTCCAGAGAATTACATGGGGTGTGGGTGGCTTCAAGGCTACAGCTCCTGCTCTGCCACAGGCAGGTGCCAAGGTCAGAGTTTGATTTTATCCTGGGATATAAGAGTCTGTATTACGAGGCTGCGGAGGCATGCCTGAACGCCTGCTGCCCCAAGTGATTTGTGCCTTGCTTTCCTTGTTTCTCTGAAGCTGCGGGCAGTGCAAGAACAGGGCAATTTGAGACCACGCCATGACTTTTCACGTCGGCCTTGTGAAGTCCACGAGTGACACGGTCGCAGCCACAAACACCTCTCCAAGCAGCAGCACAACCACCACTGGTGGCTTTTAGAGCTGAAGGTGATGAAGGGGAAGGAATGAAAGCAGAAATTCCATGTGGTGGACACAAGACATGGAAGATGCCTTTTTTTTTTCCCCTCAGTTATCCCACAGAAGCCTCAGATTGAAACTTAACCACGTCAGTGCAGGAACTGGAAGTGCAAAGTAAGCAGATAACATTAGCAGTGATTTTGTGCTCATGAATTCAAGAGTTAATTTCAAATGAGCTTGGCATCACCCTGGGAGAAGCACTGGGACGAAATTTAATTTCAAGCAACTTTAACCAAAAAAAAAAAGCAAAGAAAAAGCAAATTAAATGCCAATGAGACAGACCTTGAGGAAGCTGACAAGGATGAACACTTTTTGATGTCGGTTCCTCATAGAGGAAAGGTGGGTTTGACAGGACCACAGGGCTGGATGGTTGCGACCTCTGGAAATTGGACCATCGAGGTTCCTGGGATGGGCTCCCTGAGATCAGGGCAGGCAGAGATCTTCACGTAAGTGGTTCCTGCCTTGGAGCAAGCATGGGACAAAATGACTTTCTGCATTCTTTGCCAGCCATGCTATTCAATAATTTTTTAATATTCATGAATTCCCTCTAATTTCTCTATTGGCATCTGCAATGCATCCCAAAGAGACACAAGGAGTCCTGTGAAAGAATCTCTGGTAATGTTTTTTGGTGCTTAGAAGGCTTTGTCTGAATCTCTGGAGTATCTCATGAGATAAATCATATTATTGTTAGAGTGGTTTTTAACAATGCATTGACAATTCCTTGGGAGATACTGTCAGCCCTCAAAATTAAAAAAAAAACAACCAACCAACCAACAACCAAAAAACCCACAAAAATATCTTGATTCTGGGAGACTTATTGAACACCAGCAGAGAGATCAGCAAGGGGCTTGTGTTCACACATATTATGGATAGATCTAACTGAAAAGAAACAGTCAATAATACCCTTTACTCCCATAAAAATGACTGCTATGAGCACACGAGCTAGGAGACTGTGTGGAGCTAGGATTGTGTGGAGCAATTAGGAAAGGAAAGAAGAGAAAAATGAAATAATTTCTCCCTTTGTTACTTTTCCTATAAATAACAGAGACACATGCCAAAAATGAGCACAATTTTTCTTTCTTTTTTTTTTTCCCCCCCACAAAAATAAACCTACAGATCGCAGGGCTGTGTGGAAAATGCTGGAGAGCTGAATACATCCCTTCAGCCCACGCCACTGCTCTGCAACTGTCAGACAGCAAACGTCAGGTTTTGCTGTCACCACCACGTTCCAGGGCCGGCTCAAAACATGGTTAAACAGGCAAATTCTGGAAGAGTTGTCCCTTCCCAGTGGAACCCAGCCCATCGAGTGTGTAAGCACCCTCGGAGGGGTCTGCTCTGAGCACCCACAGCTGCCTGCTCAGCCCTGTGCCCGCAGCTTCCAGGCACATGTGGGTTTTTTCATACATTGCAAGCCCTTTCCTTCCTGTGAGCTTACCTGTAGCAATCTTAAAGCAGTCTGCTAATGACAAGCTCAGAGACAGATTTTTCCTTGCCTGCACAAGACAACTGCCAATTCCACCCACCAAAAGTATTGACCGTCACTGGGATGGGGTCACGCCTGGAGCGGCGAGACAACAAAGAGCTGCAAATCATAAAAGACAAATTAAGTCTCCATCGACACTTCTGAGCACTAGCACAAAGAAAGCTTTTCCTGCCAGCATAAGGCTTTGTAAGACTTTGCTAGTTTGGAAAGAAAAAACAACATATGGCGACAGTGACCTTTGGGCAAAGAGTGAGCCAAGGATGAAGCTGTTGCATCTGTAACGGCCGGAGGAGGTGCAGGATGATGCTGTGGGAGCACCAAAGGTACCGTGAGCTGTGCAGCCACCTCTCCTTTCTGCGGCATGGACGACAGAAATCAGCTCAATTTTTTGGCTCTAACCAAGCTGACACCAGCCACCAGCCCGTCAAGTTAAAGACCCAGGGCCACTGCAAACACTAAAGGATCTGGCAAGTGTAAAACATAAATTCTTATCTGAAACACTCTGTTAAAGCAAAAACTTCGCTATCTTTTGAACACAGCCTAAATTTATTTTGCCTTGTACACCACCTTGTATTTAGCTGTATTAAAATCAGCTTATTCTACACCAGCCCAGTGCTGACTATAAATTACATCGCTGATGATTATAAATTCTGCATGTTGTTATTTTCAAAGTAGGAAAGATTCGCATGGTGGGAGACTCTCTCCTATAATCCTTTTACCTTAATCAACCAAGCTTGTAAACTTATTATAAAGAAAACAATCAGAAAACCAGTATCAAATTTGGCTGACAAGGTTATCTTGCCCTCCTTTAATATTTTACTGGTTATGAAGTAGGATTTAAAATAAAGATGCCTTCAAGGTACCTTCACCCCTTGCAGATGGCAGAAATCGCAAGGCAAGAGCTGTAATTGAAAAATCAATAGCAGTCTCATCATTTACTGCCTCCTAAACCAGTGCTGAAAAGAAAAAGAGGGGGGTCTGTTTGCTGGTGTTGAGGGTACCCATTTTCCAGTTTGCTGCTCCTTGCCCATGGCCGCCACGGAGGATGGCCACATCCCACTGCAGCTGTTTTGGAAATCTCCAAACTGCTGCGTTGTTTCCAGGAGCAAAGCCAGGGGAAGATATGTCACTTTGCCTGCTAATAAGTCCCCAGCCGCTTTTCTTTAATGCCTTTGGAGCTGATTCATGAGGATTGGCAGGGGAAGGGCACTTATGCTGGGACCGTGCCTTTTGCATCCCCCTGACAAGTGACCAGGCTCAGCCCAGAATTTCCCTAAGGTGAGTGCATGCAGAAAACCTGTGCTCCAAGAAATGCTCTGTGTGCATATGGGTTAGAACAATTTTAATTACATCCTTTCACACTATTTTTCTCCCCCCAGATTCCCAGGCTCACTCAGGACCAGCAGGACGTGCTGCAGGGCTGGCTCATGATCCACTCATTTAGAAGGAGTTGTATTCATCAACCATAAGGATAAGGCCAGACCTGCATCCTCCAGGCTTGCTTCGTAAGTATCAAACCCTCAGCAGCAACGTGGAAAGCTAAGGAATGAGTAGCCCTTTGCCAGGCTTTTCAGCAAGAGCCGAGACCAGCTGGCTGGCCTCAGAAAAGATGCAGAAGCACCCAAAGCACTGGCTTTGGCTGCCCCCAGCCACAGGCTCCTGCATCTCTGCTTTTTGCAGCCAAGTCCTACCTGCTGGCAGGCCCCCGGCTCATTGCACAGGAGGCTGCAGGGGTGTGGAACCAGCCCCCAGAGATGGGTACTGGCAAGCAAAGAGACCGTCATGTGGAAGGTAACAGGGCAAATGGTGCAGGGGTACAGGCAGCGTTCACTCAGGAGCAATTCCAGAAACATCCCACAGAGTAAGTAAATGCCAGGAAAGAGCATTTTCCTTTAATGGTTCCCTCATTTGTCTTTTACTGCATCTGAAGTGTGCAATAAAAAGAAAAACATTTGAAGCCGTAAACAGCCACAAAAGAACAGCCTGATATCTCCTAAAATACTGTGCAGGGTTGGGCCCATGCAATTTCAGGAAGGAGCGCGATGCTGGAAAGAAGGAATAGTATTGATGGGCCTGTGCCAGGGGAAACCTCATCCCCGCCAGGATGTCCGTCTGAGTGGAAATCCCACACTGTCTACCCCTCAGCACTTGTTCTGCTCCAGGACACTCGCCTACAGGCTCCATGGGCATCACTGGGGACCATGATGCTACTGGGGGAAGAGGAGCTGGTGGACAGACACGGGGGTGCCTGCAGTGAGACAGCCCCACAGCAGCACCACGTGTTGCAGGTCCCAGAGATGTGCCGAGGGGAGATGATCCAGCACAAGGTCTGTGCCACCACACCGCAGCATCAGGACCCAAACCGGCAAAATTGCACCCCCCTGAACACGTCAATGTTGGAGCATCCCTAGCTGAACTGCACCTCACTGGCAAAATCTTGGCCCTATATCTGAAATACCAAGTCAAACTGTTTTTTGTAGTTTGGGGTTTTTTTTAGAAACTAAGGTGGTACGAAAACCCCAGATTGTGTGGAAATGCTGTGGAAACGCTATGGAGCCCAGTTAGGGGGTTAGGATACCTGCTCCAAGCAATACCTGGAGCACAGCTTCAGGATGGAAGCACCTTGTGCTGCAGATACTACAGCAAGGAACCAATAATGATCAGTGGGACCAGAGAGCTCCAAAAGTGTTGGAGCGGGGCCAGAGGAAGTCACAAAAATGATCAGGGGGATGGAGCACCTCTCCTAGGAAGAAAGACTGAGAGAGTTGGGGTTGTTTAGCCTGGAGAAGAGAAGGGAGAGACCTTATTGCAGCCTGACAGTACTTCAAGGGGACTTATAAGCCCTTTCTTATAAGAACGATGGGAACAGACTTTTTAGCAGACCCTCTTGTGATAGGACAAGGGGTAATGGTTTTAAACTAAAAGAGGGAAGATTTAGACAAAATCTAAGGAAGAAATTTTTGACAATGAGGGTGGTGAAACCCTGGCCCAGGTTGCCCAGAGAGGTGGGACATGCCCCATCCCTGGGAACATTCCAGGTCAGGTTGGACGGGGCTCTGAGCAACCTGATCTGGTTGAAGATGTCCCTGGTCACTGCAGGGGGCTTGGACTAGATGGCCTTTAAAGGTCCCTTCCAACCCAAACTATTCTATGAACAGGTAAATAAAAACCTGTTGCCTAAACCTCCTTCTCCAACCTACCCTTGATGCTAGGGAAATCACAAGAAAATAAAGACACAGCAAGCTGAAACAGAGCCAAAACCCAGGGGCTCTGCACCAGGTGCTCCGGTGGGATAGCCTTCAGCTGTTGGCCAAGCAAAGAGGGCAAGGAATGGAAGGCAGGAGAAGGAAAGCCCTGCACAGGGCCAGCAGGAGGGGTGGGAGAGGGCAGGTTACTCACTGGGGCTTTCTGGGAGAGCCCATCCACCCAGGTTATTCAATCCTACTGATTTTTGCTGCTAAAATAGCTTCATAAATCAAAGAAGGGCGCAAACAACATAATTAGCAAGCAAATTACACATTGCAACATGATGAAGAGTGAATAGACGAGAGGTAACTCATTGAGATCTATCTGCAAATAAGTCTCTTGTTGGAGCAGGCTACATAAACAATTTCCCAGAAACTTATTACGTCTGCATGAGTCAGAACTGGCTTGAAAGCAGGAAAAAAAAAGGGAAAAGTTCACCAAATCCTAACTGGCAACAAACTTTTGATCAGCCTCAGAACTAGTATAACTACAGTGATATAAACAATGCTGGCTTTCCTATAATAAAATGTGTAGAAAGATGTTAAATACAATCTAATAACAAATAATAAATAAATAAAATAAAAACAAAACAACTCAAAAGAACAATTTCCAGTTACCCAAGTGTCAGTAACCACAGACACAAAAGAGTTTAATAATAGTTAGTGTAGACATGCATTATGCTGTTGGTTGTCCAGCCAGCAACACCTAATTGAACTAAAATTATTCACTCTGCATATCTAATTAGAAGGCACAATCTCAAGGCTGTGATATAATCAGTCACTCAATGTCAGGTTTTTATATGAGACACAGCTGATGATACTCACTTCTGCATGGCATGGAGGAAATGCCAGTGCTGGAATCGCAGCTTTCGTTTCCAGCAGATATTACTGTTTATGATAGCCTTGATCTTTTTGTCATAAATTTACAGATCCTACTGCTGCGCACAGACATCACACACTAAATCTATCACAAAACATTACCCAGTACAGCTCTTGGCAACACCAACTCCGCTATGTCGACCAGCCAAAACGGCTCTAAATGAGGAGAACAACTTGGATCATATGTTTTGCTAATTATGCACAAGAAGACGATGTAAACAAGCTCCATTAAGATTATTATGCATGGGTTCATGTTTTTGCACAATTCACAAATTACCTATAACTGCTCTTCTCAGATAAATGACGTTGGAACAATAAAGCTGACATTTTGTGCCGAAGACTATGACTTCATTGTGGCTTTCAGAGAAATTACCCTTAGATTTACGGTCTAATTAACCCATGACCCTGAAAAATGCCTGATGAGTCTTGTTTATCATCCTAGTCTGGTGGCTGAAAACAGTCCTTTTCTTGATCCGGATGACTTAGTGCAGAAGCAATATGGCTCTGAACTGAATCCTTAATAAGGTGGTCTGAAAAAAATATCCCCAACTGTGTATAAGCATGGATGTCCCTGTTTTGCCTAGGAGAAAAGCTGTCTCAGGAGAATGAACATGTAGGATATCTTTCCTTTGCTGATTAAAATCAATCATATACAAAATGAGAATGCTAAAAAAGACAAAACTTCTAGAAAGCGTTTGTCGAGCAGTATCCCTGGGTCACACCAAGCTCATGATGCTCCTGCAGAGCAATGGATGGAGAGTCTGTGGGGTCAGGACGAAGACACAGGGCTCCTGCATCTCCGCATCCTGGACAAACACAGCTCCAAACGCACACAGCCCTGGCCTCTCCCTGAGGCTTAGATCACAATGAGCACGTTGCTTTGCAGTATCATTCCCTTTTCAAAGCCCTTCATCCCCAGCACTCCAGACTTCACTCCTAACTGGATGCTTGTTTGGGGTTGTCTGCTGAAAAATGTCAGGAAGTGACTGCACTCAATTTCTCAGTGCCTTTGTACTTTTTAACAGTGCATAATCAGATCAGGGCAGACTTGTGACTTTTTTAATTAACCATATTTTTGTTTTGATACTATTTTTTTCTGGATTGTTAGATAACAGGAACACTTTTCTGACCCCATGTTAACTCTGTAAATTGCTTTAATTTGTACCTACTAAGCACTGGCCCACTGTCTGACACTAGAAAGAATAAGTTTGGTATGAAGAGGTTGCCTGCTTTTCTACAGTATCTCCCGGCAGACCTGGAAGAAAGAACCTCCCTGAGATGCGAGTAACACATGACAAGTACGTCCTTCCAGCCAGCACTGCAGACAGCTTTATTGGAGGAGAGCAGTGGTCAGCAGGCTCCTTCCCTTCACTGGGCTTGTACACGTGCAGGAAGCCTTAACTAAAATTTGTTAGATTTGTAAACTTCTAAATGCCCCTCATGTGTCTCTTTAGAATGGTTTTGAAGCACTGCCAGGATCACCAACCTTGCATCGTTTCCAAAATGATACCAAGAACCCATGAAGGGCTTTAAAAAGTTAATTTGAGGATTTCTGCAGAAATCTCATCCATCTTCCAAAACTGGCCATCACAAGGGACACAACTGCTGTAATATTGAGTGTTCAGTGGGCTGGAGGGCAGAGCAAAAGTCCAGATGGACCCAACAAGACCTGGGTATTAACCCAAAACTAAGCCACACCTCCACGAGCTGCTGTTACTGTCAAGTCAGAACAAGCGTGTGCTTTCCTACAGATGTGTCCAGGCATTCAGCTTTCAAATCCAGCTTGCTCAGGGGCTCCTGTTCTATGTGAAACTGCGCCCAGATCCTGAATATAACATTTGCTAGTGGCATCCCTGTTCTTCTTGACTATGACATTCATAGCCTTTAACTACAGGTATTTTTAAATTATATTAATGTCTCCTATATCATGTAAGGCAGATCAGGGTTCTGTTGCATTTAATCTTGCTCATCCATCATTTATTTAACTTTGCACATTGTCATTCAAAGCAAGTATTTTAAAATCAAGGCTCCATTAAACCTATTCAACTACCTGTTTTTCTAGGCAACTGTTATTGCCGGGTGCAATAGCTTTTAATAACTGAAATAGAGCACTATGAAAATAAAAATACGGTTGTTAACTGTGGAGCATCTCCAGATCCTCATTTTAAAGCCGCTTAGGAATTAATCCTACACCTTGTAAATAAATTATCATTTTTAAACGAGTATGAAAAATTGTAGAAACAGACAACTAAGCAATGTCTTCCATCACTGATTTTGCTTTTTTAAGCAGGTAGGTCTTTTTTCCATGCAGCACACAGAATGGCTTTGACGTTTTATGTAATGCTGTCGCTCACGGAAAGGCAACTTGGAGTTCAGCATAAAATTCAGACTGCATGAAGAGTCTAACCTCACAGGTCCTACACTCCTATTTATGAATTTTTTTTTTGTATTTAAGAGTATTAATAGTGCTTGAAAATTATGTTCAGAAGAGACACAATTGTGGTGACTCAGTCTTAATCACTTTGTAATTAGATGTGGGTTTAGTAACTTCAAAGTAAAGGGAAATATGGGTCTACTTCTGTACTATTCTTACTGTATGTCATGCTTATAAAAACTTCAAAGTTTAAAAAACCAGTCTGATTTCATACATAATTAGTTATGGAACTGATACTTCCAAACAGAAGCCTAAGACAACAGCAACCCATTTTCTATCGTTTGTCAAGGAACAAAACAAGGCAGAGACAACAGCAAGAATTTGCTGATACCAGAAATCGCCTCCCTGCTTTCCAGAATGGGAAAGTTTGGGATCAAACAAACCACGTAGGCTGTGCACTTTTAGACTTCTCATTTGTGCCAGGAAGTCAGGAAGGAAATCTTATGGACTGAAACATATGAAGTGGTCAGAGGTAGGTGGCTAGATCCAGAAACACATCTGAAACACAGAGGTGCAGGACAGTAACACGCTCTAAGGGAAGATGCTCTCAGCCCAACTCTCTGGAGGCCAAGGGTACCTGGTTCAGCGTCACACAAACTAGCTAATAACAAGGCAAAATTGAAAGACTGTGAAATTTCATGATGCTTAGATACCGTCATTAGCTTTATCCAGGGAGAAGTGTCAACCCCGGTCTCCTCGTTATCCTTCCTTTTCCTTGCGCTGGGCAATACCACATCACCCAAATAGCCCAAACCGCTCTTCCATGGACAGCAGTGCTTGCACAGCACAGCCTACCAGCACCTCAGCAGTTCTCTGGTGCAAGAATCAAATTGCTGTTAAGGTATATTTTTTTTCTGTTGTTCCTCCATCACAGTGCAGAGAACCAAAAAATACCTTTGAAAAGATGTACATATGGGATTAGATGAATTACAGGCAATATGAACAAGAGATATACGTGGGTATTGACTAACTTTCTTGCTCCAAGTAATTATTGCAGGCTACAGCAAAGAAGCTGCAGTGTCCCAAATACCTTCAATCATATCTCATTGGCCTCCAGCCAGATCAGCCTGCAAGAATCTTTTCAATAACACGATCCTATAAAAAACAATTTAGTTTCATGATGGTGATGGATCTGCCCTCTGCCTAATCTTATTATTTGCTTGCTTGCTTTGAGAAGACCCAGGTCAGACAGCTTTAGATTTGTCCATACATTTTCGGTGTTTTGTTAATCACTCTATTGCTTTATTGATGTTCCCATATTGGACAATTACCTCCATCTGAAGAACACTTGCTAATTGTCAATACTTGGGAGGCTGGGCATTTGTGATAAATCTAATGAGGGGGACGGCATTTCTATTCTATCAGAATGTAATAAACAGGCTAAAAACAAGTGGAAAACAATAAAATGCCATGCATTCTTATCCATGGGAAATCATGCCAGCCCAATGGCACATCATTCCTTGTAAGAAAACTACCTTGTTGGACCAGGGAAACACACTTGTCCTTATCTATCCAGAACACACAGAAATCTCCCTGTGTGAGTTATTGCTCAGAGCTGGAGCAGCTGGGAATTAACAGCAGGAACCAGCTCCATGGGAATTGCCAGCAGGCTGTGCTGAAATGGGACTTCTCGGAGCAAGGACATTATCAGTGATGACACTCCTGTTCAAGGTGGCCATTAAGGGTCCTGGTCCACAAAGCAGCTCTGATGTTCGAGGAACACGCCAGGCTCACGTTCAAGGCAATGTCTGTCTTATGGAGGAAGACGTAACATCAAACCTGTGTAAAACTGCACCATGCCACCAGGCTTCCAGGCTTTTCTTCTCTTTTGTTTTTTTTTTTTTTTTTTCCTAAAAACCTTGAAATGGTCAGTCTAAGAGTCAGAGAAAAGGTGGTACTATCAGAGGGGCTAAAAAGCTAAAAAGCAGAGCACGCTGCAAAGACATGCCTCACCTCTGCTCCGTACCGGGCTGGTAATTACTGCTCCAGGCTCTGGGGAAGGGAAGAAATAAGAAACATGTTTCATCTCCTGAAGAATCAAGATCTTAAAAAAAAAGAAAAAAAAAAGAAAAAAAAAGTAATCAACAGTGCAATTTGCTTCTAATTCAGAAACTTTCGAGGTCTGGTGCTGTGAAATAGTTTATAATGAAGCAATTTCTACCACCATGCTGAAGAGGAGAGATATACGGGCCAGGAACAAATCAAAAGCCACTCCACCAGAATCATCCCTCTTGAAGAGCCATCAGTATTGCTGCTGAAGTGTCTTCAGTGCATGTGATTTAGCTAACCAGCCCCATGCAGGCCGGTGTATCGCCGGCTCACCTCTGCTGCCTGCGCTGCCCTCAGCCTGGGGGCCCAGATGGCGTTTGAGCTCTTCTCTGCAAGGAGATGCGCAGGACACGGAGCATGAGATGCTCCCATTTGCCTCCCAGAAAAACTTCATATCTAAATATCAAGCAGTGGAGGAAAAAGGGGTTTTATCACGCCAGCTGCTGAAGCCTACGTCTGCAAGGCCTCTGCCCCATAGGGAGCACCAGCAAAGGCTCAGCTGGTGCAAAGGCTTTAGTCCACACAGTGGTGACAGCAACTCCTCCGCACAGAATCACAGAATCATTAAGGTTGGAAAAGACCTTTAAGATCATCAAGTCCAACCATCAACCCAACACCACCATGCCCACTAAACCATGTTCCAAAGTGCCACGTCTACACATTTTTTGAATACTTCCAGTGATGGTGACTCCACCACCTCCCTGGGCAGCCTGTTCCAATGCCTGGCCACTCTCTCCATAAAGAAATTTTTCCTAATCTAAACCTCGCCTGGCACAACTTGAAGCCATTTCCTCTTGTCCTATCACTAGTTACTTGGGAGAAGAGGCCAACACCCTCGTCGCCACAACCCCCTTTCAGGTAGTTGTAGAGAGCGATAAGGTCTCCCCTCAGCCTCCTCTTCTCCAGACTGAACAACCCCAGTTCCCTCAGCCGCTCCTCATGAGACTTGTGCTCCAGCCCCCTCACCAGCTTCGTTGCCCTTCTCTGGACACGCTCCAGCACCTCAATGTCCTTCTTGTAGTGAGGGGCCCAAAACTGAACACAGGATTCAAGGTGCGGCCTCACCAGTGCTGAGCACAGGAGGCCTTGCAGTGGCCTGCCCGTGGTCACCAAACCCTTGGAGGTTTGCAGGACTTCCTCAGCTCGGCTGGGACCATCAGGGCACAGGGGCGAGCAGGAGCAGCAGCGCAGCCAGGACGGGCACCCGGGGCTGAGCCTGCCGGCCCTGCCCCGCCCTGGGGAGGCTTGGCCGGGGCAGCGTCTGGACCACAGCATTGCAGTGAGGCAAGCTTAGCACTCACCTAATGAGCTACCAATTACATCAACAAACCGCATTGATTTTAATGCTCTCCCATTTGCGCCAGAATCATTATGCTTTCACACTCCATGTACCTGTCGGTGTCTGCTGGGACAGAGAGAGGCTTATTATGAAAGTGGTAGCATCGCCGCACCCCCGTGAGCCCCAGAGTGGAGCAGCAAAGCTCAGGCAGGAGCTCACTGAGACCCAGGTCCAAAAACATCCTCGTCCCTCTGAACTGCAAGGCTGCTGGTGGCCCTGAGCAGGGTCCCCGGCGGCAGCGTGCTGGGCACAGAGGCAGCCCTGGGCTCACCCTTGCGCAGGCAGGGCCACCCAGCCCCTCTCACCAAAGCACGTGTCCAGTAGAGGACATCTGCTTACCAGAAACTGCAATTTTCACAGGGGAAAAAAAAGACAGGTGGCATTTTTTCTGTGGTTTCCCATTGAATTTTTAAACTGAAAAGAAAATTATTTTCAAAAGTGGCCGTAAAAAATAATATTACAAGAACAGTGCATAAACAGAAATTAATAGAAGTATTTCCATAGGATTTTTAAGCATAAAAAAGCATTTTTAAATATGCATGGAAAAATTACTGCTATTTTAGATCAGCTGTGGAGTCAGCATTGAGCAACAGATTTTGCTGAGCATCCACTCCTCTAGAAATGCTTCCCAGGATAGAAAGCAAAACTCCCAGACTTCTCAGCACACTCAGTTTGCTAATTTTGTCCGAGGAAATCTACCCACCAACTGATCCCTTCATGTTTTAGAGAGAACGGTCCCAAGGAAGATGCACAGCACCGCAGACACTTTGATCACTGATCAACCCTTCCCAAGGCTGCACGGTGGTGTATGTACAATACGGTGTACATACAATACAGTGTTTGTACAACATGGTGCACATGGCCTGACTGGGGTCTGCCAGAGCCTTTCCCTTGCCAAATACACATTTTTAACCATTTTAATGTTGATCCTCCCTGCAGCCCCTAAGCAGTAACAAGAGGCTGAAACGTGGGCAAAGCATGGAGGCAGCAACGAAGCCATTCACAAGGTGTTGGGGAGCACTGGACCCTCCCCGAAGAGCCCCGGTGGGAGCTGAGCTCCTCCTTGGAACAAGCGACCGGAGTCAGAGTGGGAGAAATTTGTGAAACTTATCCCAGCTGCCCAGGCGTGTTCAGCACCGCAGGCAGCTACGCTGAGCCGGGGCTATCCTTAAAGAAAATCCAGCAGAGAGCATGGAGAACAAGACCCTTGAGAGAGAGTGGAACAAACTGTATGGCCACGGCTGTTGACTAATGAACAGTGGCTTATTATCTAACTAATGATCAATTAGTGTGAAAGCATGAGCCTGTCCCATTCCACGAGCCAGTGGCAGCAGCATCTCCCTTCAGAGCCCGCGGCACCCAGGTGCACGTGAAAAGGCCTTTCTTCATGGGAATTACTAGCAAAAACAGCAACCTCTCCCATGCAGACAGAATAATAATAATAATTTTAAATAGCGGAACTAATGTGATTTGACCACACGTTTGGGTTTTTCCTGTCTCCTGGATAAAGCCCTTATATTAGCATTTATTTATTAACATAAGCCCTTATCGTAGTTGAAATTAACCTCCTGCTTTGCACTGCTGGGAGCTGAACAGACACAGGGGACATGGGTGCAGCACCAGGAACCCATGTCCAAAGGTACCCAGGGTTTTGTGCAAGCTGCGGGGACTGGAAGCGTTACCAAAATGGCACTGCTGGTCACTGGGAGGAAAATGGCATTGGTGGTGGCCATGGATGGTGCTGGAGAGGAGCTTCACCCCCGGGTTGGTGCTGCACCTTCCGGCTGAAGATAAGCGATGCTCCCCTGAGCGGGGCACGACGGACCGGGACCAGCCGACGTTTGTCCCGCGCAGCTCCTCCAGGCTCGTCATCGCCCACACGTTCTCCCACATCTTCTGCCTGTACCACAATTGAAAACCGCACTGCTGAGACACTGCCACATCGTTCACACACAGCTGTGAACACAGGGGAAGGAGCAACTTCCAAAACCACTGCAGATGTTGGACAAAAAAAAATGTTGGGGGACAGAGTAAATCAGTATGCAGATACAAATCTCCCCATCTACTGGTAAAGTTTCTTTCCTGGCACCATGCAGTACAGCAGCGCAGCATTCAACCTCTGCATTTCCCGTTAAATCAATAGAAATGCCCAGAAAACAACTTAGTCCCAAGAATTAGTTCGTATTCAGCCAGACGGGATGAATGACAGTGTGGTTCCTCCCTTGTTTGCTTCTTTTTTAACAATTCTATTGTCTGGACTTGAGCGATAATCCACCGCCTGGACTCTTAGTAGAGTATTGATGCATCTTTGGTGCAACCCTAAATCTGCTCAAGACACAAGGACCCTTTTTACTGACTTTGGAAGGCGGTGGCCAGGCCTCACCTCCTGGAGGCCGGGCTGCCCCAGGCACAAGGCGCAGGGCAGGAGCTTTGGTGCTCACCTGCACCCCTGCCTGGACTGAAACCAGCAACCGCCGGTCCCAGCTATCGCCCTGCAGAGGAGGAGCTCAATTAAAAATCCAATTGATTAAGGATTACACAAGCATACTTGTATTTTTTTTTATGTTTGCCAAAATTAACTCTGTAAATGTCAATGCCACAGCAGAGCTCCCTCCATGAGGCAGGATATTTGCAAGGCTATTTTGAAGATTTTAAAAATTGGGAAAGTGAGTAAAAAAAGATAATAAAGAGTTCCAGCTGAAAACTTTAAAGCCAGTTCACCTGCTAAATAATGCCAGGAAAACAAAATATAATTAAAAATAAAGTTTGCAGGCCTTTAATACTGCATTTATCAGACAAACTAAATATAGCAGCATTAGACCATAACACTGTCTTTAGCGAGCAAAAGTTTCAACAATTCATTTACTATTTAACTTTTACATGAAATCACTCAGCGCCTTGATTTTTTTGAAACAAAGACAAATAGTAAAATTTCATCTGTTTAAAGAAGCCCAGATCACAGTGGGCTAAACATAGAAAAGGAGAGAGATACCGGAGAATGATGTAAAACCTAATTAAAGGCTTGTGACTGCTGCAGAATTGAAAACCAATTAAAAACCTCTTTTTGCCTAGAAAAGTCCCAGAAGAAATTCCTAAATCTTAATTTGCTTCTGCCCTTATCTCCATTGTGACAGGTCTCTGAAGCCTCTGCCAAGCCGGGAAGATGAGAGAGAAGCACGCAGCAGCACCCAGGCTCTGCCTCACCCTCCGCAGGCAGAGCCTGCTGGACCGCGATCTTTAATTATGGAGCATGATCAGATGCTCCATTAGAGAAAAGGCTTTTAAAACCCTATTTAAAATCGGATACGCAAGCCTCAATACCTTGCTGCTAAGTACAGCCCTTGCGGACGACCAAGGATGATGTTCAGCCCAGGCCATGCCCCAAGCCCACCTACTCCTGCCAGCAGTTTCAGCTGCTCCCAGCTTGAGCTGCTCTGGGTACATCAACTGCCCCACAAGCAAGGAGGCAAACTGAAATTTTCAAGTTTATTCCCAAAAAAATGATCTTACAAGGACCAGCGCACTTCTGTCCTGCTGCTGGGGGTAGTGCCTCAGCACTTTCCCAGACTCTCAAAGACCGTTTTGTTTTATTACTGCAGAGAATTATCAAGGAGACAGGCTGGGAACACTCAGAAAGCCTTTTTACAGGTTTGTATTTAATTTAGGAATCTAATCTAATTCCTTAGTAGCCTTGCCTTTTTGTTAAATTAACACTTAATTCCTTCCTTGCGATTTGAATGAATTCATATCTGTGGTCAGCCAGAGAAGATGAAATTGGAAATTACAATTCTGGGGGTGCCATGCTGCATATGAATAATGAGAACTATGGTTTTTTTACATGGATTTTGACATTTATTAATTTTTTTTAATACCACTTTTTGTTCTGTATGACAATCTCATTACGACCTGGGGTTTGAGACTCTCAACCACAGCAAGCGCAGAGACCAGATGTAACCGGAGGGCCCTGCTCCGCTCCCAGTTCCACCGCTGGGAAGAGGCAGCCTGCCCGCTGTGTGCCCACCGAGCACAGCGGTTGTTCCCCCGAGCACCACCAACACACGGATCAGAAATCCCAGGCCATCGAGACCCTCCAAAGCATGGTCTGGGAGCCGGTGCTGTGCCGGAGGGCGAGCATCCGAGGACAGAGAGGGTGTGGTGTGGATGGACCCGATGCGCCCTTGGAAAATCCTTTTTGCTTTTGGACAAAAGCACCTTTTCGCCTGCACATCTTCCCCTTTCGTTAATGCTCCCTTGCTCCTGTTACGGCACTTTTTCCTTCACTGTTTAGACCTCTAACATACTCTGTATTTCCCTCCCCATCAAGCCAGATCCAATCTCCCCTGCCTCTGCGGAGCCACGCAGCCGGGTCAGCTCTCCCCACCGCGGGCAGCCGGTGACCCTGCTCACACCGTCCCTCTCACGAGCTCTATCTCGTCTTCTCACCTGAAGGAGGGGAATAAAAATTTTCTTAGCAAAACCCTGCAAGATGATGGATGGCTGACCACTGCCCTTTCCCCTGGAGATCCCACAGGCATTGCTCGAGCTGCAGCTC
>NW_010531631.1:0-274 GCF_000687285.1 Phaethon lepturus | reverse complement strand
TTTCTCCGGCTAAAGCCCCAGGCTCCATCCAAGTCACCAGCTGCAGAGAAGCCTGCGCCTGTTCAGACACAAGGAAATATCACAGTGCTGGTATTTACCAGCAACTACATAAAGCAAACTTTCACCTTGAGAACATATTGACATTACTTAAAACTTGGGCTCCCGGTGACTTCGCTCCCTTTGCTTGTGCTCGCCACGATGGCGGCAGCAGGGCCGCTGCCTGGAGCGTGCCGTGCCGGTGGGGTTTCTTCTCACTCCCAGCCCCGCGGCTCTC
>NW_010531630.1:1330-1651 GCF_000687285.1 Phaethon lepturus | reverse complement strand
CAACTCTGTCAGGGCCGGGCAAGGGGATCATCTCGGACCCCCTTTCTCGGGGTGGGGGGAAAGCAGCAAAGGGTCGTTTTGGATGCAGGCAGTATCTGCAAAAGGTTCCTGAGGCTCCTCCGGGAAAGTCTCCGGCCTTCTATTGCAGAAATGGTTAAAAAAAAAGAGAAAGAGAAAGAAAAAGGAAAAGGCAGGGGTGGTTGTAGATCCCGATTTCCCCCCTCCCCAAACAAAGGGACAAAGCTTGGTGAAATAGCCCGGGAAGCATCGCCTCGGTCCCCGGGACAAAGGTGGGAGCGGAGAAAGGAGGAGGAAGAGGGG
>NW_010531630.1:0-1271 GCF_000687285.1 Phaethon lepturus | reverse complement strand
TAAATAAAATCTGAGCTGGAGCGGTGCTGAACCCGGCATCCGTGACCATGCCTGTGCAGAGTTCCGCCTTGATATGCAATTAAATCACAGCAAATTCCTCTTTAAATAATATCTTTGGGAATCCTTCTTTAAGATTCGAGGATGTCTGAGGTTAAGTAGCTTTTAAAACGTCAGTTCTAAATGGCTTATGCAATGAATAGCTACCTTCAAATCCTAAAACCATTATAAATATGCTATACATATGGATGCCAGTTTATCTCTACATATTTCTTTTTAAAATGAGGGAAGCGTTCATAAAAAGCTACTTGCAACACTTTATTTTAGGAAAGCAGATGTTAATTTTTTTCACATATCATTTTATGACCAAGTACATGTGTAACATTGGAAAACATCCAGCGCGCCTCTATTATTTGCTAAAAGACTGTTAGCTGAGCCGTATTATTCCCGGCATAACCAAGGTATAGGTTATATCAATAAAATAAACATCTGTGATTTTAGGAGGAGAGGCAAAAAAAAAAATTTTTTTAAGAGTTCCTATAAAAGTGGGGAAAGCGTCTGTGTAGGGAGAGCACACCTGCAAAGGAGTAAATTGGCTATTTACACAGCCACGCCGAAATCAGGCTCTCTGGTGAAAAGGGGGGGGGCAAACCCCCACGGGAAAAACGCGACTCTGACCATGGGTTTCTGCACGGCTTATCCCGGGAGAGGGATGGAAAGCCCTGGGATGTTTTCTAGGCGAGGATTGCGCTCTTCCTCCTCAAGAGCAGAGCGTTTAGCTGGCAGGAATGTATGAGCCGCAGTTTCCTCCTGTCAATGTTTAAGAATTCCCAGAGACTTAAAGGGGATGTGTTGTTTTTTTGGTTGGATTTTTTTTTTCCACCCCTCTCCGCAGCAAAATATCTGCGGGAGATGCTGGTGTTCGCGGGGAGTTTGGCGACGGGCTCGAGTACGTGAGAGGCGCGAGGCATGATGCATTGGCATAGTAATTAGCCGTATGCAATATTTATCGCCCCGTGATGTTTGTTAGCGGGCAGGCGAGCGCACTCGGATTGAGGTTTAACAAATCGGAGCGTTATTGATCAAATATAATGAATAAATATACATATGTATTATTTATCTGCGCACACATGTATACAGGCGGGCGGGAGCGCCTCATTACTGAGGATGAGGAAGAGCTCCTGCCTCCCCCTCAGCCCTGCCCCTGTGCCGAGGGGCGGCCGAGGCGGCTTGGATTTTGCTGTTGGGTTTTTTGTTGTTTGTTTTTTTTTTTT
>NW_010531629.1:2858-3093 GCF_000687285.1 Phaethon lepturus | reverse complement strand
GCGGCAGGTTCAAGGATGTGCACGGAGTCACCGGTGTCCCTGGGGACATCCTTGTCCTCTCCATGGTGGTAACCTCCTTGGAAGTTCCGGGCTCGTTGGTGATGGGCTCTGCCTTGCTTGGGTGCATTTGCCCAGGCTGGGTGTCCCTGCGTGGCTGTGCCGTACCGGCCCGGTGCGCCAGTGGGTTGGGAAGCCCGCAGCAGCCATGGGGCGGGGGAAACCGCCATCGGCGGGA
>NW_010531629.1:0-2207 GCF_000687285.1 Phaethon lepturus | reverse complement strand
CGTGCATCCGGAGCGGCTCTTGGGAGGCACCACCGGAGCAGAGAGGCTGCCTGCAAGGAGGAGACGGGTGAAAGCCACTCGGTGCGCCATGATGATTCACCATCTGCTTCCAGGACTAACTCCAGATGCTGGGTTTAATCTTCCATAGCCTTTTTAATTCGGGAGTTGGCTTCTTAGCGTCCCTCAGTGCCACCTCGGCAGCAGAGATGAGCAGAGCGGCTGCCACAACTGGCCCTTCGAAGGATGTTCTGGAGCACAGGAGATGAACTATCTCCATGCGAGTTGCCCATCTGGCGACCCGTCATACCTCTGGCTCGTTAACCTGCAAACGCCCAGGGTGAGGTTTAGCATTTACGACACTGCCCAAACCTCCCCCAGGCCTGGGCGTCCTCTCTTGATGTCTGGAGAAAATGTGGTGGGTGATGGTAACTTCCATGGCACATCCAGGAGTTGATCTTCTGGCTGGACCAGTTTCTGGGAGGATGAATGTGAAGAGTAGAGCTTGGGGGCCGTTGGGTTGACAGAGGCGATGGCTTGCAAACAACGTGGGTGAAGGGTGTCCTTGTCTTTGCCTCAGGGTGCCCGTGCCAGGTTATCAGGCGCTATGTTCTCCCTGAAGGGGTGCCCTGCAGGGATTTTCAGGCTTTGGAGATGGAGGCTTGATTTCGCTCTTGGTTCACCTTGTTTCCCCACGTGGCTTTCGCAGAAGCAGCAGCCCAGAGGTGACGGTGCCATGGGTCTCTGCCCTGCCAGCAGTCCCCATGGCCAGCTCTCGCCTGGCTGAGTCCCTGGCAGCTGAAGACTTGATGGTGCTTCCTTGTGTGGTTGGAGAGGTCCAGTAGCCCTTTGGTCTGGCACCTGCTACCTGACTTCTGGTTGATGAGGCTGTGATGAGACATGACCGCCAGCTTTCACTTGACCTGTGTCACCCAGTGGAGGGAGCAGCAGGTTCGACTGTGCTGTGGAAATCGGGTACCTGGGACCTGAGTCGGGTGTTCTGGCGCTGGGGCTCGAGCTGCTTTGAACCTTGTTCTGGTGGTGCTTGTTCTCCTGAGCCTTTGACCTGGGTTGCAGCTGGACCCTCTGAGCCATGACGATGCTACAGGGCGGTAGTCCTGTTCTACCTCCTGGCTTTTCTCATCCCAGCATGTGTTTCAGACATGAGGATGTCTCAAGGGTGTCTTGGGACTCCCCATGTACCGCTCCCCACCACCCATGGCCCTGTGGTCCCGGCCATCCCAAAGTCCTGTCCATGGCTGTTGGCCAGGGTGGTTGAGGAGCATGGGGCCCACCTCTGGCCCCTCTCTGGCGCTCTGAGTTGTACCTGCAGTTGGGAAGGTACCTCCAGCTGCAGCCTTCCTCGACCTCCACCCTTCCAGGGATGCCTTGGAGAGGGGCAAATGCTGGTGGTGGGTCTGCCTGTGGCGCAGCTGAGTCAGTCCATCCGTACATCCGTTCGGTCCGTCCATCACCAGGGTTTGCTAGGGAGGTGGGGGCCGCGCTGGGCGGGCGGCCACATGGCGAGGGGGAGGAAGCGGGGACAAAAACCCGGCGGAGGGGACAATTACCGCCTTTCTCGAGGCTGAAAAGACGCCGGGGTCCCTTCCGTCCTCGTCCTCCGTCTGCTCTGGGCAGACAAAGCCGCCGCTCCCGGTGCCCACCCAGCGCCCAGGGATTAGAAAAAAGCTGAACTTTTATTTTCTCCCTTTGTCTCCGGAGCCCGGGAGCAGCTCGGCTTCGGCTTTGCTGCTTTCTTCTCCCTTTACGGCCGTGTCTGTGCACGCCTGACCGACCGGCGGCTTTTCCGGGAGGAGGTTGATTTATTTAAAGTTAAAGGAAAGCAGAAGTTCTTTCTTGAAGGCGAGACTTTTTACGTCGGCAGGAGCTGATGGCTTTCCAGCGATGCAGTGAAATAACACAGGGGAGCTGGCTGGAAATCGCGGCTTGTCATTTTTTTATGAGAAGCGAAGCTCCTCTCCTGCTCCCCTCTGACGGTAAATGGTGCCCGCAATCAGGGAGGCTCTTAGTCCATCAGCTGGTGATTGTTTCTCCGGGTGCTGGACCACCAGAGATCCTTTTGCAACCTTTATATTTTTTGGAGTTGTTAGGACTATTGCGGCGCGGTCCTGAGGTCAGCCTGTGCGCCAGCACGCGGGGAGCTCCGGGGCGGAGCGGACGGGGGCGTGGGGGGGGGACGGGCCCAAGCC
>NW_010531628.1:0-15393 GCF_000687285.1 Phaethon lepturus | reverse complement strand
TTTCTGTGATTCTGTGATCTCTTGCCCTTTCTCCTTTTTTTTAAGAGCAACAGAGCCCTGGCAAGGTAACTCAGTGTCTGCATCACCCGCTCTGGCCCTGCGGGCCCCCTGTGAAGTAACCAGCTACAGTGGCGGAGAGCCCTCGTTCTGCTGGAGATCGTTGTACATGGTCACATATGTTAATTGTGCTGACTTTTTTGCGCTCCATCTTTTGGCCCCCTCCACTGTGTCGCCACATGCAACATTTTTAGACAAAGGATGGGGTTCATTCACTGCATCCAGGGACGCTGCAGCCCACCAGGTAACTGATGCCACGACAGCACCCAGCAAAGGATAACGTCAGGATTACAAGCTTTCTGGGGACATTAATCCCACCAAAACTTGTCATGCTCAATGTCATGGGGCTGCGCCACTGTGAGGAGCCATCCAGCCTCCTGGGTCAGAGACCCGTCTTCAACGACAGAAGTTACTTTGGAGGAAGACCAGAAATGAGAGCTTTTAGGGACGCTACGATGGGGATGAGAAAAGGGCCACATCCCACTCGTGCTAAGCTGGGACTTTGCGGGTTATATGTTAAGGGCAGACATGTTCTGAGTTATTCTCCTTAAGATGGGGTCAGGACATTCCCCTGCTGTTATTCCTAAGGAAGAGGGGATGCAGCAGAGGTCCCTTCACTATTCACGAGGTTCAGGGTAGGTCTGGCTGCAAGCTGGATGGGACCATGAGGTCTTCAGGAGAGGACCAGGGATGGAGTCACTGACTCCCCAGCTGATCCCACAGATCCCAGCTGTGGAATAAATCTCAAAGGGGATTCATGAATATACAGGCTTCATTTATCAAAGCTTGAGGATAACCTAAAACCACGTTGCTCATCTGTCCATGGTCCTTGCAGGACTCCTCATCTGTGGTGGCTTCAAAAGCCACCCTTCACACAGTCATGTCTGAGTGGCGAGGAAGAGTGACGCATCCCTCTTCCTACTGCTGCATCCACTTACGGAGGCTGGGGAGAAAGCAGTCCTGGCCCCGACGCTGTCGCGCTGATGGTGATCGCTACTGGCACGTGTTTCCTCGTGGCTGGTTTCCAATACGGCGGGACATCCCTGTTGCCTGGCGAGTGGCATGTGCGTGTCATCAGTCTCAGGCAATTTATTTTTACTACCCTGCATAAACACTGTGCTGAAATTGTCACTGTGATTTAGGAGGTGCCAGATTTTTCTCTTACTGATTTTTTTTTTTTTTTTTTTTTTTCTTTCTCAACACCTTCCACTCCATCTTTGGAATGACACTTCTTGAGCAGCTTTGACCAAGGATTTCCCTGGTGATGGGACATGCTGGTAAAGCCTGAGCTCCGTCTCTCCAGGCTTCCCTAGGTGCCTTCTTGGAGACTGCAGGAAGGAAAGGACAAAATTATCTTTCTCTTTTGCCCGGCAACCATTTTGTGTGCTGAAAATAGAAGTATCATTTTAAATGAGCCGCTCAGAGACATAATCACCCAAATACAGATGAAATCACTTAAAAATTTTGAAACTGGCAACCTCGTGTATTTTAATTATAGACTACAGTGATATTCTGCTGAAAGCAATTATGTTGTAGCTCTTCCCACACACACAGGCAGTCCCCGTTGAGCTCCGCAAAGACTAGCAGTTAAACATATAAGGCATCATGTATGTTTTTTTTTTTTTTAATCCATTTTTTTCAGTGCTTTGAAATAAGGCAAGAGATTCACTGTTCTGGACACAGCCTTACGGCATATATGTGGGGTGTGTTCAGGTAGGCGGACGTAGGTATGTTGATTGCAGCAGCAGAAACACGTATCTGACGCGAGACCAACTTTTTCTGCCCAGTTTTTGAATGCCCTCTTGTTTTTGCTATGGAAATGGCCGTCCCTGCTTCGTCAGTACTTTTTAAACTTGCCATGGCCAGAAAAGATACTTCTGTTTAAAATCAGAGAAACGATCCACTAAAAAGCTTCAAATGAAGGATATCTATTTCACCGGGTTGGACTGGCCAACAAGCGTGGCTTGCTGAAATGTGGTCGAGACACTCAGATACAGTTCATGCTACTGATACCCCTTGCTCTCCCTTCAAAATTAGCCCAGATGAATGGGGCCTTTTGTAGTGAGGAAAGAAACGGGCAGAAATCACAATAATCTCTTTCTAGCCAGGCCTCTGTAGCGCAGGGTGAGTCAACGGCTCTGCCTGCTGCTGGAGAAGAAGGAAAACAGCAATTTCTCAGCGGTTTCCTTGGCATGTTGGAAACTGAAGGCGATCTTCTCGCACGCAGCTCGTTGCACCTCGGGCCGGTCGCTCCCGTTGACTCTGTTCCAGCCATTCAAGCACCACAGGGCTGTGGACCATGAATCGCATCCTTCACAGCCCAGCACCACGGCCGAGCCAGTTTGTCCCAGCCCGGCATCCTCGGCTGGCGGGAGGTGGCAAGCATCTTCTGGCTTTGGAGCACGGTGGCTTTCATCTTTTCCATGCACACTTTCTGGGCCAAAGCCTTCACTCTCGGTGAAGAGTTATACTTCTTTCCTGTTATTCTAAAACTAAGTACTTTGCACATTTGGGAAGTATTATTAAGTAATAGTCTGAGTGACGGTCTGTGGTTGGAGTTAATTTCTTCCAGTTCTCAAAGTGTCTAATTACACTTTCTTCAATGCTAACTGTATGGATTTTTTCAAACGTGCAAAGACCTCTTGTTTAAAAAGAAGAGAAAAAGAAAGAAATAAAACCCTTAGTTCATCCCTCTGGAGTGAAGGTCTGTGACTAGAGGCATAACCTTGTTCTGACTTCAGTACAGTTCGTGGTTCTGTACATCTTCCCCTGAGAACTCTTGAAGCAATAAAAACCAATGGGACAGATGCTACCTGGTGTAAATCCAGATCATCCCTTTTATACTGTTTCAGCATTCCCCTGCTTAAAGTCAGGTCTGTAACTTAGACCCATGTCAACCAAAGACACGGGTAGGCAAATATAGGCAACTCTCTTTTAAGGAGTTGTGCCCCACCTCACTTGCAATCCCCGTGGTGGGGACACTGTGACGGGCTGCCCCTTCCTAGTCCAGGGTGATGCAAAATGAAGTGGGCACTGGAAAGGGCTTCAGGCTGATGTGTTTCACCCCAGAGCTGGGGCAGGGTAGGAGGACATACATGGGAACAGTAGCACGTTGGCTGAAAACAGCAATTTGGGAAGATACCATAGTTTGGTTATGTTTAGAGATCATTTGAGCCTTTCTGTAATGGTTGATGGAAGAGCAACACAGCTTTCACATGGAGATGTCTCTCAGAAGGAGAAACTCTGCTTGAAGGCACATTTCTACCTCTTTGCTATGGCCAGTTTAGGAAAACAAATATATCCTGCAGCTGATTTTTTTTCCAATTACAGATTAAAATGCATTAGGTGGGTGGCAGGGGAGAGATGAGGGGGGCAGAGCCGCCGGTGGGGCTGTGAGAAAAGCCAGTGATGCAGTGCCCTAGGGACAACCTCCGGGAAGGCACCAACAGCTTGGTTGTGCTCACAACTGCTGCTGTTGTGAGCATCACGTCGGCCTCCATTCAGGCTGATCACAAGTTTTTTGTCGTTCTTTGACTTTGGCCATGCTGAAAATAAGGGTTTCACGGTTATCAAATCTTTTTCCCATTATTAGACCCCAGAGGGGAAAAATAACATGGAGAATTGGGAATAGCGGGTAAGGTGGGCGTCCGGCTCACGGCAATGCACGGGCTTTTGTTTTGCACGGGTGGTTTCAGGCGATAGCCCGGGCTGATGCTGCTGATTCGATCGCTCTGTTCACTGACTTCTCTTGAGGGATGGACACGTCCGATTTGAATGGTGGCCTACAGGACTAGACGTGGTATCCTTCGAGACTGGCCGAGCTCACATTGTGGTTTATTTTTCTTTCCTGGGGTTTGTGACTGAATCAGACGGGAGAGGGGAAGTGAAGGTTTGTTCTTTCTAAAGATTTATTTCGTTACATCTGCAACAAGTCAAGAAGAGAACAGGGTAGAAAGGCTTTTGGTTTTGGGCCTGGAACAAAGCTCAGTACTTGAGATAAACAAATGGGGGGAAAGGAATTATCAAAGAAAGAGCTGGCCACAGACTTTGTTATGAACTTTACTGTAACAAGCTGAGAAACTTTGGTAACTTAAAACCAAAGTGAAAGCGGACCGGACTTGCAGGGTAAAAGGAAAAGCAGATGGCTGAGGTACCTCGAGGAAGAAAATGTTCTGTCTGCCTGCCTACCCGTCTCACCTACGTTGCTCTTACCTGTGGAGATACTTGACATGGAAAATACCCCGAGCTTTGGATTAGAGGACCCAGCAGATTTCTCAGGTGTGTGAGTGGCCCTGCCGTTGACTTTGATAGCCGTGAACAAGCTCTGTTGACTCATCCATCAAATGAAGTGTTGGTGCTTTTTTAGTTTTTACAAGCACCAGGATACCCAAGTGCAAGACAACACGTAGGTACTGATGCGGTCAGGAATTGCGTACCAGTGTGTTTTACCCACCGGGTGTGATGCGTGATTATACGCGCAGCCAGAAGCTACATCTCTGAGTTGACTAGAAATTTTTCAAGTATTCTATTGCAAGAAGTTTTCAAAAAATGTTGCAAAACAACAATGACATCATGTCCAAGTTTCCACTTTGGTAAGCAGGTGATAATAATTCCTACCTAGTGCTCAGGCCAGTGTAGGCGCTGAATTACTTCATGTAGGTCAGCAGAGATGGTGAAAAATAACAAAAGATCTGAGAAATACAGCATTTGTTAAAAGAACGGAATTTATTTCTCTGCGGGGGAAAAAAAAAAGGGAGAAATGATGAAACTTTCATTTCCACAGTGTTAAATTAACAACAGCAAAAACCACTCAAAAGAATAAACTGCATGTTAAGTAGATTTAAAAGAATTACTATGAAATGAATGCCAGCTTGCTTTTCTAGTGTTTGCATATCCTAAGTCACCAAAATCCCTTATAGCACCTCCTAAAAAGCTTAGAGGAGCATGCCAGTCACAGCTACCCTCCGCACATCCTTAGGACCACAGTGTCCGCCTTAGAGGGTCTGTGCCTCGGGCTCTTGGCAGGAGAGATAACCCCTCCAGAAGGCAGCTCACCCCACTGCAGGTCTGACAACATTGACCAGCTACCTGTGCTGAGTACTCCTTATCTGACTGATACCCTATCAGATAGCAAAGTGGCACAATTAGCAGTAATTAGCCCAGCGTGAAACCTGTTCTGTGGTGGTTCCTGGGATGGAGCAGGTCAATATCTCCTGGTCCCTCCAGCGAAGTTGATGGGGTTGGGTGGCCACTGGCCTGGTAGCCAGGATGGGTTCTGTGCTGACGCTTCCCTTTTATTGCTGTGTGTGATGGGGTTGGGTTTGGGGGGCAGAGCCCCCAGGCAGATGGGGGGCTGGAGGAGGTGCCTCCACCCAGGTTGGGGTGGGAGAGTGCACGGGAGGCTCACAGCTCCACACAGGTGCATAGGCAGGCTACCCCATGGCATTGTAGAGCCGTTACTTTACTGAAATTGGCCAGGCTGACTTTGCACTTGATGGTCCATGCCCATAAAGCGCCTTGCTAGGACCTGCTGCTCCTCACTGGGCTGCCTGGGATGAGGAAATCTCAGGCTGGTGGGAAGTTTGGAGAACTGGAATCGTGAGTCTCTCTAGTACAGTGATATTGGGGGTTTTCTAAAGGAACAAAGCGCTTGAGAGGACCCAGTCAGCAATACACCCTTATAGAAGAAAAGGGGGAAACCTCAGTAAGGATGAGGTTTGGGTTATTTTGTGTGCACACAGACTGATTTGCATCGTAGCCCATCTCAGTTGCCTGGGGCTTGGTAGGGTTGCCTCAATTACTTGTTCCAAAAGCTGGTTTTGCCTACACTTCCTAAGCACTCACCCTTGAGGTGAGGGTCATCCCGTCTCCAACCCACAGCTCAGTCCTGCAGCGTGACTGGAGATGTCCTCCCTCCTCCTGCAGGCACACGGCTCGTGCATGGTTAAAGTCCCTGTGCTTGACATCTCCAAATTAACGGGTTGGCCGTGACAGTCATTGGTGTTGCTGGCCAGAAACCTGTAAAGCAGAAGGGAAATGGTTTTGGTGGCAGAACTACAAATATTCAATAAAGTGCAGCTTGTTTCGGTGCTTTCTTATGTGGTTCTGTGCTGACTTTTTGTCCCCTAATTCACAGCAGAAGTGAAGCAGAGTGTAGTAGAGATTGAGCATGAATCCTTTGCATTTGGTTAATGGGAACAATTACAGAAGTTTCTTCTTTTTCTTTTGCCAAGTTGTGATATGAAATCATTTGCTGGGTTCCTGTTTCCACGGAAACAATTAGTTTCATAGCATTTTTATATTACACATCAATGAAGTGATTAACTAAATGAAGGCAAACACTTCGTAAGTGTATTGTCTCACGCAATAATCAGGTACCTACCAAGTAGCACAGCTAAATGCACTTAACATGCAATGAAACCAGCTCCATGAAACACTTACAAGTGTGTGAGCATTTGTTGATCTGATATGGCACATCATTTACGAGCCAAAAATACCAAAGGTGGGCATTTAGGTGTTACAGGGCTTACTGGCTTTTGAGTAAAGCCTCATTTCCTCAAAGGATCTGGTCACCTTCAGCCATCTCCAGGAAAGGGTCTAGGGACCTGTTGTGTGATGCAGATAGACTTCAGCTGCCGACGATGC
Organism: Phaethon lepturus; assembly: GCF_000687285.1. Taxonomy (NCBI): domain Eukaryota; kingdom Metazoa; phylum Chordata; class Aves; order Phaethontiformes; family Phaethontidae; genus Phaethon; species Phaethon lepturus. The sequence goes on along the minus strand of NW_010531628.1, from coordinate 8,691 downwards.
CCAGAGCTGCCCATCAGCTGCCGGTTCATCGTGCAGGCAAAGGCAAGCCAAGGGTGGATGACTTACAGGACCTCCTACCCCTGTGGTTAGTGTGCTCACAGGGACGTGCCTCATCCCCAGCCTTTGTCCAAGGACTCTCTACATATTTTCTCCTTAAAAGAAAATATACAAAGAGTCCACCCAGCACGGAGTGGAATTCAGGACTCTGCCCGCTCCCTCCCGAGCACATCTGGGAGCCTTTCCCTCGCAGAGCCAAGCAGCTGCACGGCAAAGGGAGGGAGGGAGAGAGAGAAACTCCCATGCTCTGCCACGGAGGAAAGCGAGGGCTGAAGCAGGAATTTAATTCAGGGACACTGCGGTGGGTGGCTCGGCCTGAGGCTGTTCAGTGGGACATGGGACAGGATCGCAGGGAGGTGCAGCCCGGGCTGGGTGACAGGCAGGGATGACTTCGCAGTCTTCAGGCTTATTAATTCAGTTCTGAAAATGAGCCACTGGCTTAGATGTGGCTCACTAGGAGTTGGGGTAGCTTGTTTTAATGAGTAGTTAGGGAAGAATTTACCGTGTAACCCTCTATATTGGACCCTGAATCCTTATTTCACTGGGCAAGGAATTGGAGTCTTTGTTGAGACCAGCTCTTAGAGAAAAGGCAATGATGTTCTCCTCTTCGTTCAGGATTTATGCAAAAGAGGTTGTGCAAAAAATAATAACCTAATTTCAGTTTAGCAACTTAAGAAAATCAGAATTTTGCTTGGAAGATTCTCTTTTTTTCCCCTTTCCCTCTTTTCATTGAAATATGTCCTGGGAAAGTGGTGTGATGCACATAGAGACAGTCTCTACCTGTTCCTGATGGACAGTCAGACCATGTTGAGCAACCCCTTTCACAGCTATTTCTTGGATGAAGCCAGGTAGTTGGCCCTTCTAGACAAATGCAAACTGAAATTTCACAGAAAAACTTCACATGATACCATGTTTTGACCTGATCCCAAAGGACAACGTTTCCACACAGCGGGGGAATGGTTCATCAGTGTGTACAAAATGGACCCTAGGTATCCAGAGCAACAGTATTTTCTGCAATCCTTTCTGCTGACTAGCTAGCAGGTGGTGAATCATCACAACATGACGTGAAAAGAAATGTTCTGTGATGGGTGAAAGCAATACAGAGAACTATGTCTCCATCCAGTTGAGAGAGACGCCCATCTACTTCCATCGGACAGAGCTGTTTCTCCCCTTCTCCTATGTGCCCCCCTGCCATATGGCTTTTATGCTTATTTATACTTCCCTTTGGTTATAACACAGCATCTCAGCTGCAGTTCATGCTAAAAGCATCCTCATTGCCCTGTGAAGGAACCAGGGATAAGATGATGCCTAGCAGGACTAGACGCCTTACCTGGTCCTGCCTTGGACCGCTTGGACCAAGCTGCATGACCAAGGGTACAGAGCATGCATGGGCCACCCTCATCCAGAAGACTTTGAATGTGGGACTGTTTCTGTGCCTGATGTGTGGTTGCATGCAAACAATGCAGATGGATGGCAAATCAGGAGAGGAGAACAGGCTCAAGTCTGCATTTAATGGCCAGTGTAAACATCCCCCTGAAACCTCCTTGCAGAGTCAGCCTCAACTGTCTCTCTGCTATTCCCCACTCCCCTTTTACCACTCAACCTCCTGACCTTGCAAAAATATGTCTCTGAAGAGTCAGAGCTTGGACCTGGAGCAGCTGCTGATGCCTGGGATCAGGGCTGGGTGGCCCGAGGGCTGGACAGTGCAACATTCCTGTACAGGGTCTCTGGCTGAGATAAGACAGCCCCATGCTGTGATTTACGCCAAGGAAGCAGAGTTCGAGTGAGTCCTGCATGTTCCCTGGCAGATGAGGCAGGAAAAATCCTGTAGAATAAAAACCTTTCAATCTGTCAGTAATGGTTTGCTTTAGAAAAACATCTAATTATATACAGCTAAAAGCACCATGCTGGTCTGGACCACAAGCCATCGCTCACAGCCTCCAAGCCCAAACGCCCTGGAACGTACCAGGGACTGAGCTCATTTTTCTGCTTTGGTTAACCCTGGGCCCAATCCTACTGGTTTTTCAACCTTCTCCTTGCTGGAATTCAGTAGCAAAGGTGGGACAAAGAGGAGCAGCAGCATTTCCAAGTGAGAAGAGCCCATGGGAGGTACTTAAAGCTCAGGGCTTGGGAAGGGTCAGGGCTTCAAAAACGGATTGACCTCCCCCACCAACATGAGCATACACCTAGCTAAAGCCAGCAACTCCAAGTGCAGCTGCTTTGGGCCAGCTGGGAAGAGAGCGGCGAATGCTAGAATGGAAGAGTGACCTCCATCCCTCAATACCCCCTCTGAAAGCTGGATGTCAATGGCCTTTCTCTCCTAAAACTGCTCTGACCTGCAGTGGGTGAGCAGTAGGCTCTTTCTTCTGCCAAACCTGCTGTCTGAACCTGCAATTGTCCCCATGCAATGTGGGTGCTTCTAGGTTCAGTCAACAGGCAAACTGAGGTTTTAGGATTGCAGTTCTGGGCTGGAATGCCTCAAATCAAATCTTTTTAATGTGTGGGTTTTTTAATCTCAAATTTACTGCACCCACAGCTGTATCTGCAGTATTTGAAAAGTCATAACCCATCCCCAGAACAGCTGGCTGGAGAAGAGAGTATGAGTTCCCAACCCAGAGGCCCAGCAGTATGGAAAGATAACACAGACAGAGTCTGAATTCTCTCTCCAGGGGGAATTTCTTCACGCAGTTTGGCAGGAGGATGGTGTGTATGTCCCCACCAGCCCAGCCTGCTATTTCCTTCACCTAATCCCTCACATTCCCACCATGCTGAACACGCTGAGCCAGCCCTGGGTCTGGGGAAAGGGGGGAGCCAGCCACACTGATATGCAATCCCCCTGACCAGTCTCCACGGAGGGAGATCTGCAGGAAGGCTCTTCCAGCCCCATAGCACATCCCCACTGAAGTGCAAATATAATCCCAAGGCTCACAGCTAAGAGAAACTAAAGATATCCATGCATAAGCAGAGTTGGCATGACTGTCACGAAAACTTTGGACTGTGGATGGTATGACCACAAGATAAGCAGCACATGCGTTTGTAGAAACAGTCACTCTTGCAGTAAAACCAATGCCGCAGTTAACGCTCTGCCTACACCTGCAACGCTGGTCCCTGGGACACCTGGTCCAAATGCCACCAGCCCCAGCAAGAACTTGGAGCTACCAACCAGCCAGTTTACCAGATGCGACTGGCTCTTTCTTGCATCCCTCTGGCTTGGACCCAGCTGATAGCTCAAGATCTTTGCCTAGGAAACGTGTTTCCAGCACTGGTGGGTGACTGTTGAGAAATACATTCAAGGAGAGAGATGTCCAGATTATTCTGAGTTATGACTCCACACCTAAGGTCAAACTGAGAATGTGACATCAAAACCAGGAATGAATTCTTTTAATATAGAAAAAAACTTCATGGAGTGTAACAGATGACTTTGGAATTTTGAGCACTTCTTTTTTGCCATATATTTTGTTACACAATTTCTTCTCCCTAGTAGAACACCAAGTTCTCTACTTCTTTTTTTCAAACAAACCAAAAGAGGTAATACTAATAATCTGGTACACAACCTGTGACAGCTTCTTTCATTGCTTCAGTGCAGGACGGCAAATGCGCTTAACCCTGTCTAAGGAAGCTCATTGAAATGAATCAGGTAACAAATAGAAAACATACAATTTACGCAACAGCATGCAACTAAGAAATCTTCCCTCGGCAAAACAATAGGGCCATTGTATTCCCCATCTGAGCAGTCGGTAAACTCTACTAGTTCGGGGCTGTAATGAATTAAAGGCTTTTCTGCAGCAGATACAATTGCTGTTCGTTGCTGAGAAACGCACGTTGTCTGGGCGTCTGCAGCACGCTAAATGCAGGCGTTCATGTTCCCAGCATAGCCAAAACTTGCAAAGTAGTGGAGAGGAAGGCGAGTACCAGACTTGAGTGACTCAACTCTATGCTGATTTCTCCCATTTCGTAGCATACTGTTGCTCAATAACACGATGGTAGGAAAACTTACGGCCAAAACGGCGGCTGCTTTGGTGGCAGAGCTTGATAGCCTGGTTGGATGGACACAAGTGCGCTGACAGTAGCTCTCCTACCTGGACTACCAATATTCATGGTTGTTAGACTCTGTCCTTGGACGTTTTCAAGGCTCAGCTAAACAAGGCCATGGCTAACCTGATCTAGTGTTGGTGATGGACCTGCTTTGAGCAGGAGGTTGGGCTGGAGCCCTCTGAGGTCCCTCTGGGTCCTGCAGACACCTGCTGAGGCAGTGGCATCGGGACAGTAAGTTGCAGGATGGGGTAGCAAGACACCAGAGTTGACCTTTCTGCCATTGAATCACTGGATGGTCTTGAGCAAGGTATTAAATCTTTCCTTGACTATATTTCCAGTTCTAGTCAGTCAGCTCGCCCAGTCTGTATTGGATGTACACTCCTCTTTTGGCTGGAAGGGCAGTGGTAGAGGCTACCTGACAATAGGTATGGGGCATTTCCAGTGGGGTCTGTACCACCACTGGAAAGCTGTAGCTATTTGAACACCAGAAATGGTTAAAACTGCTGTGTTAGCACTTCTGATACGCCTGGAGCAGCAATTAGGGCTTACTGTGAGACAGAAGAGATCAAATCCCGGTGGTGGAAATTAGGAAGTGAAATGCCAAGAACAATAGCTAGAACAATGTCATGAATTTCCTCTGCCACAGCACTGAAGGAGTGGGACAGGGAACATTTTGACAGGCCTGAATAATTCAGAGCATTGGTTTCACTTAGGAAATTCCAACTAAACATGCTCGATGCTTGTGTTTTGTTTTTAAATGTTAGCAAGGGTTTGAATTGCTATCAGGGGCATGCATCACTGGAGCGGATCCTGGGCTCCTGTCCTGCCGCTCCATGGGCTCCAGACCAGTAAGCAGCATAACAGAGCTGGGAAAAGGGAGCTGAGACCTGTGAAACTGGCTTTCTCCCACATCCCCTTTTCCCAGGGCGGACACATACCATGTGTCATGTTGAAACTGGATGCACCTGCTAGAGGAGCTGTGTGAGGGCAGACATTATACACCAGTGATAAATCCTTAGGCTATCAACAGTCTTTAGTAAACATTTGGACAATCCTTCCTACCTCTTGGTCGTCCAAATATTTGCATCATGCAGGGCTGCTAGCCGTTTCCTGACATGATGCGTATTTAAGAATATCCCCGGATCGTAGGTCGGTTCCAGCGCGCTGTGATGGATAGTCTTATTGGATGAAATAAATGGCTTGGGGAGAAAGAAAAAAAAAAAATTCTGTCTCCTGATAATAAATCCAGGTCACGATGGAGTGAAACAGCTTGCGGTCGTGAACGGTATTTTTAGAGAGCTTTTAGGACCTGATCTGAAACACCCAAGGGTTAATGATGAGCAGCCCTGAGCTCAATTAGTGGATACACTTCCCTTGGTGCCTCGGACCACTTTGGACCAGGCTCTCGGAGAAATGGTTGAAGATGCTCCTGAAAGCTCTTCCTTCCTGCCGTGCTGAGCGCAGGGTTGGAAATAGCCCAAGCCAGTTTTGGCTATAAAATAGGAGCCTGCTGCACCGAAGCTGGGTTTGGCAGCTCTTCCTCCAGACCAGAGCATCTCCCAGGTGAATCGCGGGAGGAGACCGCTGCAATGCACGGGGCTTGCAATCTGCCTGCGAACCATTTAATGCAGCAGCGTTGCCAAACAGAAATAAAACACACTTTCTTTCTTCATGCAGAGGGAGGAAAGCAGCCTGGACTCCGCGTTAGCAGTTAATAGGGTTTAACAGTTAATTGGGTTTAACAGTTAATAGCCTTAAACACAAAACCCGTGTTTTGTGATTAAGACTACTGCGCTAAATAACAGCGTTAGGAAGATTAAGCCTTGCAACACAATAATTTTAGTCTTCTGCTCAATGCACGGCTGGTACTTTATGGCTAAATATACACTATAATAAGCCAGTGGATTTTCTGATTGTGTAGCAAAGAAAATAATCGACCCTCAGCTTAACTGCAGGATAAAACTGCTTAGGGTGTAATGTGGCTTTTCCACTGCAACTTCGGACCTTTTGTTTTAGTTTTCTCTCCCCTCCCAATAAAGCCACCAAACCCATGACAAATAAAAGCAACATGGCTCGCTATTGTGTGCTAGCTGAGGCGAAGGGTGTCATAAATGTGCTTTCTAATTGCCACGTGGGGCTAACCACGGGAGGGTTTTCTCACTCCCCGTTACCACCAGGTAATTCCCCTCCACCACCCCTTCCCCAGTTTCTCCAGCACCTCCTCTCCTCTCCCTGGTCACCACTTCCTTCTGGGAAGCCCAAAAGCTCCGACCCCTCTTTGGACAGACTAAACAACATCTGCAAAGTCGCCTCTCTCCCCTCCAGCCCTCCCGGGGGAAAAGACCCGGTCCCAGATGGACAGGAGAAAGCCGGTGTCACCGGGGAGGGCGAGCGGGGCTCCCGGGGGGTGCCGGGGAGCAGGGATGTGGCGGAAGCATAAAGCACCTGTTGGGAGGCTATTTAGGGATTAGCCAAGTGCTGACAGACAAATTGGCAAGATTAATAAGAGCAATCAAGGCTGTGTGGGCTCGAGTTGTGAGCTGACATTAATGTGACATCACTTTCATCTGCTTTTGCCTCACACCGCATAGCTGGTCCGCGGCATCCTTAGTGCTTCTAGAGAGCAGCGTGGTCGGATGTGGGGGGTTAGAGGGGCGGGGCAAGTGCATAGAGAAATGTGATAAGAAACTGGGGGGGTGTCTGTGAGCGTGTGTATGTGTGTGTGTGCGCACACGCGTGTGTGTGTCGGGGTAGGGGACAGCCCTTTGTGCCTGTCCTTTAGCTGGTCCCCACGCGGGGACTGCCCACAGTGACCGACACAAGGGCTGTCCCTGCTTCAGGGTGAGCCCCAGCGAGGGGCTGCGTGTTTGGGGGACCCCTGGACCCCCAGCCCCGCTGCCCCCCCCCTCCACAGGGCCTACCTGGCTCTAACAGCACGGGCTCACTTCTGGTGACATTTTCTCCAAAGCCATCTACTCTACCGGCTTTGAGGTTGTTGGTTTTTTTGCCCTGACAATCACTCCTACAGAATCACTTCAAGTCACTGGGGAAGAAAAACAACGTTTCCCCCCTCAGTAAAAAAAGAAAGAAGAGGAAAAAAAAAAGCATCATGGAATAAACATTAATTCCAGGTGCGAGGAGAGAACAAAGAATCTCCTCTGCGGTCACGCTGAGCCCCGTGCAGGGAATCTCCCCTTTCGGCGGGGAGATGGTTTGACCCCCTAAAGCTATTTTAAGGGAGAAAAAACTATTTTCAGGGTGCTCCTCTGCCCCCCAAACCCTGGGGGGAAATCCCCCTTGCAGCTCTAGTGCAGCACAGCCATTGCATGGGGAAAATTTGGGTAGGGTTTTCTCATTTTCCTTTTTTCCCCCTTGTTTTCTGGAATCCCTTCCCTGCTAAAGTTTCACTGGCCCCCAAATTTTGTTTGCATGCCCTTCCGACGGCGACTTGTTTACGCTCCGATTTTCTTTGTGCTTTAGTCAATGAGGAGTCATAACAGTAGTAAAACATCTGAATGTACAAATCCTCCAGGTCTGCCTGGCTCTGCCGGAGAGGCTCCTTCGCCGAGAGCTTTTGCCCACAAAAGGAAAGTGTTGAAAAGGAACGAGATGCCAAATGCTGTGCGCACGTTTGCTCGCAGAGCTCCTGGGAGGGAGAAACCCTCGCTGGGACCCAAGGTGGGTCCCTCCACACTCGGACATTATTGAGTAGGGGAAAAAAAAGTCAGCAAAAATCTGATTTTTTTTCTGTTTTTATCTATCGCTATCAACAGTTCAAGCATGCAAATGCAGACGGGGATAGAAATAGCTGGAGAGTGTAGGAATAATTTTGGAGAGAGGGGTTTTTTGTTAACAAAACCAGGAGACCGACCCCAAAGCCAGACTCTGAAATCAAAGTAACGGGATGATGATTGCAGCTTCCTTGCAAATAAAAATGTCTGTAATTTTATTTTTATGGAAATTGATTAATTAATTACTACTTAGTTAACATTTTAAAGGACTGGGTTTTTTTTTTTTTTTTAACCAACCTAAATGGGGAAATTACCGGGCGTTTTGGAAGCGAGTTTCAGGTTCTGCCTGGCTCCACCCGGCAAGGACAAACCCCCGAGCTCGACCCATCCCCACCGCGCCTACGGTTCCCCCCGCGCAGCCGAGATTTTGGGGGACACGCTCCCTTTTGCCACCGGGAACCCCTCTGCAGGGTCGGGTTGGGGGGTGACGGGGGAGGGTGAGCTGAACCCCGCTTCCCCTGCCCTCCTCCAGGAACGCAGGACTCGTTTTCGTTGGGTTTTATGGCTAATTCTTGGAGATGCTTTTCGCTCCAACCCTCCTCCATCCCTGCCCACCGTGCGGGGAAACACACGGGGCTCCCCCAAAATCCCAAACGTCTTTCTGCTAAAAATAATAAATTTAAATCTTTTTAGTAAAAATGGTATTGGCTCCCTCTCCCCCCCAAAAAAAGGAGTAGGTTTAAAGTACAGAGCTTAGACCAATCCGGCAGCATTCGGTGGTCTGTTTGTAATCTCAGCCTTTTTCATTAACATAAACACTACTTCAACCAAAATATACACGGCCACCTACTAAGCCAGGGAAGTAAAT
>NW_010531627.1:471-740 GCF_000687285.1 Phaethon lepturus | reverse complement strand
ACATAATCATTCACGTTCTTCTGACAACACCGTATTGAACATCAAGTCATACAACAAATACATACAACAAATAAGCTATCAACTAATAGGAGTACAAACAGCACTTTGATCCATTTAAAATTTGGTAACCTGTTGGGATCACCCTGCATGGCTCGACCTTAAGGAGAAGGAGCTGTGGCATTGCGAAGCTGGTAAACAGCTGGATATCTGCAGGGCTCAGCCTTGAGGAGAAGGAGCTGTGGTAAACAACTAAGACGAAGTAAAGGAGC
>NW_010531627.1:0-261 GCF_000687285.1 Phaethon lepturus | reverse complement strand
CTGCTCTCGCAGTAACCAAGAGGTTAAATTGCTCCAAACTTCTTCAAATCTCCAAGAGGTGTCATCTGAAGTTATTCTTATCATGGTCTACTCCGTAGTGGGGGTTATTAAACAGAGAGATGTTAACCAGAACTGGAACTCCTATTAGAGATGTTTGGCTAGAATCTAGGCATTTGCAATCACTATTGTTTAGAATTTCCTAATATTACTATATATTTCTGTAGATTATCTTCGCCTAACTGGGTGAGATCTTCCCCTTGG
>NW_010531626.1:1258-2735 GCF_000687285.1 Phaethon lepturus | reverse complement strand
CGTGCGGCGACGGAGGGGCCGTGCCGCAGCGCGGCCGTGCTGGCCGTCAGTCAGCTGGGAACGAGCCCGGCACATTTTACAGCAAAGCAGAGGTTTTGCAGATGTCCCGTTGCCTGTGAGTGTCACGGAAGAAGTGCCCAGGTAGAAAAAGACGTTACGGCGTTTCTGTGGAAGGACGAGCTGTGGCATGGGCAGCTCCCTGAGGACACACGGTATCCCTGCCGGTGTGCTCCCAAGGTGTCGGTCCGTGGGGAACCAGGCTGCGCCGCGTTCGTTTCATGTGGGACTGCTTGTTTTTGAGGAAATGAATGTGGAGTCATCGGCGAGTACGGTAGGAGAGGAGCAAGGGGGAGGTCCCGGCAGCTCTGGCACCGGGCCATCCTTGGCTTTTATTTAGCTATTTGCTTCTCTTTCTGCTGCAGCTTCTTTTCTTTCTTTGAACGAGGAAAAGAGGGGGAAGAACCCAGCCAACTTGATCTGTGATTCAGCTGACAGATAGTGTGTGATTGAAACTGCAGCTAGGTTGATTCCAAAGAAAAAACGCAGTTTAAAACAACATTGTCGCTACTTGGGGACAGCATCTTCTTCATGGAAGTATCTTACCTGAGAATGGTGTCAATGCCACGATCCACTCGGGGCCTAATTGTTCAGCCGCTCCTCTGTCTGAAACGGTTTCTCACTGGCACGGATCACGTGCAAGAATTACCCTTTTCAGAGTAACAGCGCGCGAACTGGAAGGTGAAGCTCAAAAGCCGGCAGGGGAACAGCCGTAGCCTTTTCAGTTAATGCTGCATAGGTGATGTGTCATTGTTTGGCTTAATTCCCGTTTACTTCTGCTAAAACTTTTCAACACGGATTTTAAAACCTGAGCCGTGGGCAATCCAGTGAGGTGCCTGATTCTCCGATCAGGAGAACTAAAGGGCATTTTTCATGTGCCTATTTAACTTCAACATGCTACGACCCATCTTCTTCATTCTTAGCCTTTTCTTGACTTACTTAATAAAAACATCTCGGTTTCACAGATAAGTGCTTTGGAAGCCCCTCACAAGTACAGAACTACAGCAGCGTATCAATGCCGTGAGCTCCAGACGGGCGTGCAGAGCGGCCAGAGCCCCTCCTGCCTGGTGCAAAGGGGATACCTAAGGCGTAGTAGTTTTAAAAACCGGGAAGGCAGAAAACATAGCGTGTCTACCTAGGAGCTGAGCGCGATAACCAGGCAAGCACCAGTTTACAACCCTGCTGGAGACAGAGATCACTATGGAAGGGCAGGAGCTTTAAAACAGCACTGGAGCCAATAATGCAAAAAGCCCGAGATAAGCGACAGTGTTTAATTTTGCCGGGTAAAAGGACAGCAAGAAGACCAGGATTGCAAAATTAGGCGTTCACTGAATGATCTTCAAGTTCAGAAAATAAAAAGCTAGATAGGTAAGGCTGAATGTCTGTATGTACAGACGCACGCTCACACAAAGCCACGCTC
>NW_010531626.1:0-1227 GCF_000687285.1 Phaethon lepturus | reverse complement strand
TGAGGAGATGGAAAGAGCGACTGAATGCACGGAGTGCCCGGAGGTCGGTCCCCCACAGGGCCCCGAGCCCGGCCGGGAGCCGGGAACGCTGAAGCGGCGGTCGAAGGCATGAAAGATTTTGCCAGCAGTGGTGGATATGCTTAATGTGTTTAAGAGCTTAACGGCCTATTGAAATGAATCTGCAAATGCATTGTGCCAAGGTTTTCTGTCTGCCAGGAGCCCTGGGAACTGCCTTCCCTGGTATCCACCAAAGTACAAACCTGCCCTTTATTTCCCTGACCAAAATACTTTAACTTTGCCATTTACCAGGGACCAAACGTTGAGGGAGATGGGTGCGCGCGAGGATGATTTTGCCTGTGTTTAAATAATCCCTGTGAAGGAGGATGCAGAATTGAAAACTTCATTTAAAAGTCTGAGAATAACACTTGCTGCAGAGAACTTAGTACCCAAGGAGTGAAGCTACGCTCTCACCCTGTCCTTCTTTTTTTAAAAGCACTGTAAAATCGTAAAATTACTTTTTAAAATTACTGTGGTTTTTACTTTAAAAATTCATATAATTTGTACAAACAGGAGCTACTCAAAGAAACTTTGTGTACTTCAAGGGATCCTAATAAGGTTGATTCAAACATGGAAAAAAAAAGATTCCTGCATAGATTCTGGAAGAGAGGTTTTCTTCACCTCTTTTTCCATCATTTCCACTCCACGTGCAGTGGTTAGACCGTACAGCTGAGAACAGTTTGCATTTCGTTCTTGCGTTCGCAACCAGTACTAAATGCTAAGGAAAGCCATTATTTTGGTTGGGAAAAAATCCAGTGTTTACACATTTTCCCAATTTCTCGCCTACATTTCCAAAGACTGTGTCCATGTTCCAAAACCCCACCAAACGTTCTAACGGTTCTTCTGGCTCTCGGTAGCACCGGAGTTAGGAATCACAATTGTATTTGGCAAAGCCAGTTTTTCTGCGCTTTGATCCAGATTTTGCAGGTATAAACATAGGGTTAACCGACTCAGAGAAGCATCTCGACCTTTAAATGCCGGTCAGAAATGAATACTTGAACTTTTGTTGGCTTGAGAGAGAAACGGTAGGACTGGCAGTCAAATACCCGTCCTGCTTTTGGCAGCAGCACTAGCTAAGCGCTGCTGCTCGGCATGACGCGCCACAGCACCTGCGCGCCCCGGGACACGGCTGGCCGCCGGGGGTGAGGGGCTGGGAGACCCGCCGACGCT
>NW_010531625.1:4061-12348 GCF_000687285.1 Phaethon lepturus | reverse complement strand
GGGGGCTGAATACCCAGCGGATACCTGGACTAGAAGAAAAATGGCATTTCCTGAATACTTGATGCCACCTCCTGATGATACAAATGGGCAACACACTGCTCACTGAGATCAAGCCAAACATGGTATTGCTGCAGGCGTGAATAAATAGAGGGAGACGGGATCAGCAGTGTAGCTGTGCAGCAGAGAATGCAAGTGGGGGAGAAAAATAAAATAGGTTGAGGCAGATAAATAAATATAGTCATTGCTGCAAGAAGATATTTGTGTCTGAAATAAAAAGTTTAAAGAAATGAAGTAAGTCTTTGTGGCCCCGAATTGCAAGTTCCCAAGGCATCTGGCCATATGAGTGTTAAATGTCAGTGCTGTGTGCTGAGAAGATGGGCTAGGTGCCTTAAAGTAACTTTCCTCTGCCTTGTCTCCTTTCCCACACCAAGATCAAAGGTGTCAAAACCTATGCATATGTTTGAAAAAACACAGTCAGGAAACAGAGGTAGTCAGCTTTTTTGATTTCTATGAATTTTTCAAGAAAATGAATAGTTGTGTTCCGTCATTTGGTCAGTGAAGCCCTAATATGCTCATGTAAGTAAGCACATTAAGCTGTTAATCATTCACATACCAAGTGAAACCTATTCTCCAGAAGCAATAGCTATTTACAAAGTGGTTATGAAAAGAAAATGGATCTTGGTGTTGTGAAAGCAGGATGGTTATGGCTCTCTGACTTTACTTTTTTCATGTAATTTTTTTAGTGCTTTCTAGTGCAGTGTTTAATTTTCTTCCCTGGGAAACACTTTCTAGTACTTGTTAAAGAAATCAGAGAAGTTGTTCGTTAGTTTTAGTGTGTGTACTTAAGTCTGATCAGAAGCGTTTGTTGGGAAGTATTCGTGTTGGTCTCATAGATGTAGTCTGTCTCATGTACTGCAGTAGAGATCTTTCTGGAAAATCTGGCAGGCAGAAGTGGCTTTAAGTGGTTTAGTCCTTGACAGTGTCCTTTCTGAGTAAAAATAGTCTCATTTTTGAAGTGAGAGAACTGGATGGAAGAATATAGGGGTTTGGTAGGTGGCTTGGGTTGGGAAAAGAAGCTGAGCAGAGGAGTGTCACTCATTTGTAGACTTTAACTCTCTGTTTCCTTACCCATTATTCTTTGTGATGGGATGTGCAATACAGATGACTTCACTGTTAGTGGAAGAGCAGCTGCATGAGGCTCATGTTGAAGTAGATGATGGGCTGGATTCTCCAGGATAGTGTCTCTTCACTGTTCACGCTGTGGCACGCAACTGTTTCCTGGCCTGGCTGATCTTGTCATGCGGGCAATCTCCAGGCTGGTGGGCAGTGTTCATGCTGGCACTGCTGCTTACTTGACACCAAATACGCAAGGAGGGACAGACTAACAGCAGCTCGGGTCTGGGAGAAGTTGGTAGGGTGGCAAAAGGCCTGCTCTTTTTACAGCTTATCCTCTGTCTCTCCAGATGATGCCAGGGCTAGGGTTGAGTTGCAGCTCCCTGTTTGCTCTCAATAGGTCAGAACCAAAATGTACCCTCAATAAAAAAAGTCTCCAAGCTGCTGCAGCTCCCTGTGTAAATCGGTATGGACTCAGCTACCTGTGTGACCATAGACTGACTCTTTGTAAAAATAAGACGACAGCATGTGGCTATCCTTCAGCCTATATATGCCTTGCCATTTGCATCCCCAGAAGGGCAGTGCTGGACTATGAGTATTCCTGACGTTCTCATTTCTTCATGTTCACCTAGAGATGAGGTTTTCCAGTCAGCTATAAGATTGGAAGTTTTCTTGGGAGAATAGCATGATTTCTTCTTGTTACCTTTAAAAAAACAGCAAGCACAATGGGATGGCAGCATGTGTGAGGATGAACAATGATGTGTGCTGGGTTCTGACACCAGGAGAGGTCTGGATGCATGATACAGAGAAGGGGAAGATTTGTCTTTCCTGGCGCAGAGCACACCTTGCTGTGGAGAGCCATAATGGAGGGGTGAGAGTGTAATCTTTGGAGCTGCTGTTGTAATCAAATGTCTGCTCTGTTTGCTCCTTCAGTAGCCATAACGAATTAATGGGGGTGCCTGCGCAGTAAGATAACCAGGCCTACCAGCGGGATTGGGTTTGTAATGACCACAAGCCACAAGCGTCACTTGATATTTTGGCTTATCTGAGCTTCTGAAAGAGTAGCAATGCTTCTCTGTGGGCAGCAGGAGCTGGATGTTATACATCACTCTAATTGCACTAAGCAATGAAAATGCTGCTTGCATGCCTGTCTTAATGGATGTAATTTCCTGCTTTGTATGCAGTTTGTCACACCTAGGCAAATGGTTCTGAGTGATGCTGTCTTGCTTATTAAGGTGTGTTTTCACATTAAGCAGTTTGACAGTCCATCCATCAAAAGCCCAACAGAATGGTCTCATAGGGAATTTTTAACCCTTTCCAGCTGGGCATTCAATAGCCCATTGAGAGTGAATAGACGGTAATGATGCTTTAATTGGCATGAGGAATAGCTGTATGCATCTTTGGAAGTGAGGGCTCTCTGTCACAGGGATTGGTGACCTGGCAAGCTGCTTCTTGAAACATGACTTACTTTCAGTCTCCTTTCTGTGGGCTGGCACTGTTGCTTGGGTGGGACAGGCAGTGCCCCCGAATGCTCAGTCTCTCCAATGGGCATGTTTTAGATGCATCGCAAGTTTGCTATGAGTTCTTGTGGCATTGCTGCCTAGTCTGAGGTGGGCACAAAGCATGAACAGGGCTTTGTGTACTCTTGGTATGGGGAAAGGAATCTGTTTCTGAGCAGCACTAGGCTTGGATTAGTTCCTGGAAAGCCATGTGGACTTGCATGCACTTATTTTCCCCAAACATCAAGGAGTTTACAACATGTAAGGGAAAGATCCTAACTGAAGATAATCTTTGCAAATAAATGTGGACTTAATTAGGCTCTGCTTTGTGAGAGAAGCTGATAAAAGGAGGGTGTTAGAGTGGTGTATGACTCTATGTTTATTTTTCCTTGGAGTGCTGAATCAAGGAATACTATTCTTTCCAGGCTACAGGTACTTCTTTTATTTACTTTTGTTATGTTGCTTGTGGTTTTAACTAAGTGGGGTGTGTAGTGAATGAGCTGGGTACTTCCCATACTTAGTTCAAAGAAGTGATTCTCCTGGGAATTCAACGACTTTAATGCTATCCCATTCCTGCCTTGCTTTCAGTTTGGGTGTAGGGAGATAATCTATTCAAGATACTGCAAGACACTTGGGTAGTACAGCAGTACATTTTATTTACATTCATGACAGCTCTGTGAAGTACAAATGTGCTGTGTTCCCCATTTTATGGATGGGAATCTGAAGCACATAGTCACACTTTCAAAGCTATTCAGAGAGACAGCTTATGGTTTTGTATGTGTGTGGTGTTCTGTGCTTCAAATCCTTTCCTGCATTAAACTTACTGAAGTTGAAGACCTGGGTCTTTTGGAAATCCTGATGAAAACCTTCCTGTAATTTTAGGTGTTTGAATACATCACAGAAAAATCTCTTGGGAACAGACTTACAAAGGTCACCCAGAGAGTTTGGGAATTGAACCCAATTATGGAAAAATGCAGAGCTGAACTTTTTCCACCTGATCATCTTCCTGCATTTTCATTTTCCAACCCAGGCTGTGTGGTACGTGCAGAAGGAGGAGGAAGTGGTAGGAAACTCAGCTATGTTTCAGCGGTGTTTCTGCAGTGGCCACGCTGTCCTGCCTACTGCTTGACACGTTGCCAGTTTTCTGAGGAAAACTTACACCCCTCAGTGAAGCATGCCCTCATAAAAAGGAGCCAGGAGCACAGAGCTGTGCTGCAGACAATGCAGCTCTGCCTCTTCTAAACAAACCAGCTCAGGGTTTGCTGGAGCGTCTTGCACCATACAGTTACTCCAGCAGTGCAGCTGTTGATGCAGAGTCCTCAGGGAAGCTGCTGGCTGTGTGGAGCCTCCTGAGCACCAGCAATCCCCTCAGCACACTGGCAACGCGGCCACACGTCTGGTAGCTTTTCTCAAATGCAGCTTGTAGGATGTGTGTATGTCGCAGCTCCCTCTGACAAAACTACTGCATGGTTGCAGCAGATAAGCAAAGATTACCTGACAGTTTCCCAGTGTGAAAACTGAGGAAATTAACAGCCATCACTTTTCTGGCTTATTTTAGTGATCATTGGCTGACCACGGGCAACAGCATGATCTAGTAATGCAGTGTGGTGTAAGCTGGGATCTTGAGGATAAGCATAGCGTATGTGATACCAAGCTAGAGGTAGCTGTAGTCACTGTAAACGCATCTCCTTCCTCCACTTCAGTGTGCACCATCCCAGGCTGTGATCCAAGCTGGATGGTAGTGTTGCTTCTTGTTTTGCAGTTGACTGTGCAGCACAGTTGTTGCACAGTGCATTAGGTGCCTCAGCTTCTTGTATTGCTCACGGCCTCCTCTTTGTGGCTCTGCAGCCTGCCTTGCACAGGCAGCTCTGCGCCCTGGCACCCAGGCTGCCATGGCTGCCTTTCCAGAGCCTCTGGGGCAGTATTTTCTTTCCCCTGTCAGTGTTATTCTCATGGCCTTACACTTGCACACCCTGAGATATTCACTGCTGTGAACGTCACCCACTGGGCTGTAGCTCTTGCTTTACATTAGGGGACTCAATAATATGCATGTACAGAATTGGTGCGTAGCGCATGCTGCTGCTCAGCACGTGCTCTGATGAATGCTAGCTGTGTCATATGCAAGGTCAAGAAGCAGGGGATTTGAGTGGATTTGGATGGAAACTCCACAGCTGCTATGGGAAGAGGATGGGAAGAATGACCTGCTGCATTGGAGGGGTGCCTCTCAAAGATGCTCTTTTGGGGACCCCATCACTCACTTGTCCTGGTTAGCCACTAGAGAGACCTTTCTCTTCCCCTTCTAATTCTACCTCCTCTTTTGTGTACCCCCCTCCCTGAGTTTTCCCCATTATAGTTGATGTATGGTATCAGTTGTGGATGCAGTTAATAAATCTTTGTGCATGTGCACACATTGCACTGTTCTTTGAAGATGTTCTAGTCCCAAGTCAGTCCTTTAATATGCCAGCAGAATAAATGCACCTAATATTCATGGTGGAGGACACTAGAAATTACCTTTCTGTTTTCCAAGCATGGTTGTACACTAATTAAATAAAATTGCTTCTGCTTTGAGTTGTACTTGAGGCTGACTGCCTCCAGACCCGAGGAACTACTGCAGCCTGCCATATGCTGAGAAGGACCTGGGCTCTGTATTAACATTATATGGCAGCTTGTTCAGGTAGAGGCTTTGCCAAGGGTTAAGGTGATCTGGGCCCTGCTTCCATGCTGTGTGCTTGAGAGCAGGGACAGAAAACAGGACTGTCATTTTGCTGATGCAGTTCCACACTGACACAAACTGAAGTTGCAGCAGCCTCAAAAGAGCTTGTCTGTCAGGCAGAGCAGGCTGTCATTCTGTCTGTATTACCAACTTGAAGAAGTGATTGGGATTGTTTGTGCTGGAAATGATTGTGCTTACCACTTTCTGACTGGATGGGGGCAATTGTTCAATTAGGCTTTGGACCTTGCTTGCAAACGCTTGGTTCCTTTCCTTTTAATTAAGCTACGGCTCTTCTTGCAAGGTAAAGAGCTAATGGCACATGTGGAGAGCCTGCACATCAAAAGCACAGCTGCAGGCTGGTTTTTTCCTGCTTCTGTTGCCTCTTGCAGCCTCTGAGCCCTGGGTAAAGGCCATGCTGTGCCATGGCAGAAGGCCAGCTGTCTGCTTGCAGCTTGGGCGTGTGAGCTGTGGTGCAGTGTAATGTGTGGCAGCGAAAGCAGAGCTCTGTCTCACCTCAGCCTTCATGTCTCTCTGGTTTCCTCAGGAAATGCATTCTGACTTGTACCTGATCTTATGGAGGGAGGCTGTGAGGATGTATGAATGTTTCTGAAGTGCTTCATGATCTATTGTTATACATGTAAAGCCTTTTTTAATTTCCTTTTTATCTTAACATATACCTTCAGAGGCCCTAGGGAAAGGATTAGTTGGCAAATTTGATGTGATAAATCCAGCATACATTTGTAGCCGGAGGTCTCCTTGTAAATGGGGCTGGGGGATGAAGAGGGCTTGAAGGAGGAAACTTTACAAATAGGATTACTGATGAAAATGCAGACAACTATTACAAACTTTAATGTCCATCCCCTGTAGATGCATTGAAGTCTGAGTTTGTGCTGCCACTGAGAACTTGCTCTAGCTGTAGTTTGCTTTCAGAGTTATGGCATCAAAACTGAAGAGAGATGCTTAGCAGGTCTTGCTGAAGCAGCACCTCGATGGACTTCCCCTCACTCTTCTTATTCAGCGCTGCTTTAGTTTGCAGCATGCTAATCACATAAGAAAACTTGGAGTTTTGGAATTGTCAGTATTCCACAAGATCCACTGGTCCATCTAATTGGATACTATTGCTCCCAGAACAAAGTAGTGGTTCCCCTTGTCTTGTACCACACTTCCTAAAATCATGATAGGAAAGTGAGATTCTGGCTGCTATCATGCAAGTTACAATGACTAACTCTAAGTGGATCAAAGGTGGCTGCTCATCTTTCCCCATCTTTTGTAGCACCTCAACAGTTGAATTACGTCATGGGAAAAAGAGCTCTTCCTCTTCCTCCTCCTCCAACTTACCTGGAAAGTGCTCAGAATAACAATTATGCAGCTAATATCTCTTAGCTGCACCATAGTTGTATGGATGTTGTGTGTGTGTGTGTGTGTTTCCTTTTTCTTTTAGAGTATGGCTTGTTTGGTGCTGTAACTTTGGAAACCAAGTGTAAAACCACAATTTTTTTCAGATGCATTTTTTCCCTGTTTGGTTTGGCTTTGTTATATATGTGTTATGTGCAGTAAAATGTACTGTCTAGGCAGCAGAATCACAGGCCTTGGAAGCAAAGAGGGAAGGGGCAAACTGCCATCAGTACAAAGAGGAGATGGGTGCCATCCAGAATGGTGTGGAGTGATATTTCGCAGCTCATGGACAAAGTGCAACTTCACTGACAGAAGCTGCTTTGGGAAGTGGGAACACTTCTGTGCTGTTCCACTATGGTGGAACATATAGTCTTAGTTTAGTATCTTTCAATTTCTTTTATTTGGCAACATTGTTCAAAAAAATGCAGGTTTATATGCTTTTATAAAGATGTTCCTTAATATAAAAATGTTAAAAGTGGAAAATAAACCTTGTCATATACACAGAGATCATGATTAGAGGAAAATGAATTTTTTCACCTAGGATCTGGCATTGAGGAATTCTGTTAGTCCCAAATTTTCAGTTTCTACCTCTTCTTAAACAGATGCAGGATCAATTTAGGAAGAAGTTTCAGCTCTTATTCACAAGGCAATTAAATGACCATACACGTATATTTTCATAAGTCTTAGTGCCTTGAGGCAATCAATATTCTTGGTGGAAATTACTGAATGCAGAGGTCATTTTGGAAAAATTCTTATGTAATAAGCTGTGGAATGATACAGAATTATACTTCAGTCTCATGCTCTTAGCATGAATGATTCTTCAGTCATACTTAACACATGAACTAGCAGAATCTAGCACTGACGTCAGATACTGGCTGTTATACCAGGGATGTGGAATTCTCTTTTGGATGCCAGAAAAATCTATAATCTAATATAAAGTTACAAAACAAACTCTTGCTTTTTTTTAAAATTTGATTTTTATTTTAAGACCTGACCTTGTTATGTATTGGTCAAGGGAGCTATTCTGAAACATTATATAGAGAAGGGAAAGAAAATGTAATGAAAGTCTGGTGGTTTAATTTATTACCAATCAAATCAGAGTAGGATAATGAGAAATAAAACCAGATCTTAAAAACACCTTCTCCCCATTCCTCCCCTCTTCCAGGGCTTAACTCTGCTCCCAATTTTCTCCACCTCTGTCCCCCAAGTGGTGCAGGGGGCTGGGGAATGGGGGTTGTGGTCAGTTTATCACATGTAATTTCTGCTGCTGCTCTTCTTCAGGGGGAGACTCCTCACACTCCTCCCCTGCTCCCCTGGGGTCCTTCCCATGGGAGGCAGTTCTGCATGAACTTTTCAAACATGAGTCCTTCCCACGGGCTGTAGTTTTTCACAAACTGCTTCAGCCTCGGTCCCTTCCATGGGGTGCCGTCCTTCAGGAACAGTCTGCTCCAGCCTGGGTCCTCATGGGGTCACAAGTCCTGCCAGCGAACCTGCTCCAGTATGGGCTCCTCTCTCTATGGGTCCTGCCAGCAAACCTGCTCACGTACGGGCTCCTCTCTCCCTGGGT
>NW_010531625.1:0-3896 GCF_000687285.1 Phaethon lepturus | reverse complement strand
CTGCAGGGGACCCTCTGCGCCGGTGCCTGGAGCCCCTCCTGCACCTCCTTCTGCCCTGGCCGGGGGGTCTGCAGAGTTGTTGCTCTCATGTATTCTCACTCCTCTCTCCTGCTCCAGTTGTACAGGGTATTTTTTTTTTCCCTTCTTAAATTTGTTATGCCAGACGTGCTACCACTGTTGCTGATGGGCTTGGCCTTGGCCAGTGGTGGGTCTGTCTTAGAGCTGGCTGGCCTTGGCTCTGTTTTGGACATAGGGGAAGCTTCTAGCAGCTTCTCACAGAAGCTACCCCTGTAGCACCCCCCACCCCGCCCCTGCCTACCAAAGCCTTGCCACATAAACCCACTACAGTGATATATTCCTGTTACTATACTGTAGGAACAGAAGCAAACCAGGTTGCTGCGGCTGAATCTGTCTCCAAATACTGTGGCAGTAGGAGCCATAAAAGCACTGATGATCTCTGAGAGGGGCACTGCTGTCCCTATCCCAGGGGAGGGGAGAAGATGATGCTACCTACAGGCAGGCCCCGTTTGTCCCACTCATGCTCTGAGCTGCCCAGACGGAAGCCAGTTTGCATCCAAATGTTGGGTAGTGCTCAGCCCGAGCTAACATATCCTGGCTCTGTCAGACTTCTAAACTAGGACTCTGCAGTGTGCTACCTTGACTATGCAGCTTCAGGAAACAAGCTGGCTTGTAACTGGCTGGGTCAGAGCATGTGGATCGGATGTGGGACCGCCTGTCCCACACCAAACTGTGCCTGCGTGTCTGAAGAAAACTACTTACTGCCAGAGCCTGCTAGGGCAGTGGAGTGAACTGTCTCCAGAGTAGTGCTCTACCATTAGCCTCCGTTTTCATGTGGAGTCGGCCTATCCAGCACACTGCTGAAACACAGCTACTCTCATCCCAACTTCTTTATTGCAATGTAGATGCATGCTGCTGCTCATATCTTTGCAAGTGAAGTCAAGAAGTCTGTAAAATTGACTCTTGATTTTGAGTGAATAAACATTGGGGGATTCAAGGCTGGTTTTCATCACAGGCACAGCTCCTTGGGCAGTACATTGCTGGGGACAGCAAAATAGTCACAGCGTTATTGCTTCAGCCAAAGCCCTGAAAACCTGTATTCATGGTGGCTGCCGCCTGAAGAGGGGACTGTGGGTGGGACAGCAGCCACTGCTGAGTGAGCAAGAGGAGAAGTGGTGTCTCTCAGCAGCAGCCCCTGCTTGCCTTACATTTTTGATAACCTTGAAAGCCATGGAAGCAGTTAAGCCTGTTCTCCAGAGCTGTGTGCTATCTGGTTGGGTCCTCCCTTCCTCCTTCCTGTGCTTCTCCCCTTTCTGTGGTGGTATGGGGCCCAGCTCTTCATCCTGGGAGCAGCAAAAATGAGTTTTCTCTCTGCTGCTGTAAACTGCTGTAAAGGAAGACTAGTTCTAGCTTTTTGCAATACTGAAATAGGTGGTATTCTTCAAATTATAGATACTGGTGAGAAAAGTTAAGGGTTGTGTGAACAGGAGTTCTTTTCTGGCTTATGTGTAAATAGCATAACTGTAGCCTAAAGAATGGCTGTTTTCCATCTGCAGTCATATCCAGTACTTGTTCCTCTCCTTTTTACCTCAGAAATAAAGGTTGAGGGGCATTGTGTATTCTTTAGCTACTCCTGACTTGAGCACTGTCCAGCAGAAGTGTTGCTGGATACCCCCAGCAATAAAAAGGCCTTACTAGTTGGTTGATCTTTATTTTCAAACATGTCCCTTCTTCCTTCCATCCAGAGAAATGGCTTGCAAAATTAAATGCTTGCCAGACTTTCTCCATGGTCTCAGATAATCAGTGCTCAAGGAAAAATAGGGAGGGACACCTGGAGGCTCCTGATCAGCTCAAGGAGAGATGTATGGCAGAGAAGTGGTGGCTATTCAGCAGAAAGATCTGCCCAGCTTTGTTGTAGGAGAGTAGAGCAGATGGAAGAAGGTCACACATAGATGGCAGGGCAACACTTAGCCACAACCAAGGTGCGCAAAGGCACTTTGCTACTAGTGAGATGCTGGATGTGCTCCAGTCTTTTCAGCACCTATGGGCAATGCAGGCTTCAGCTGCTGTTCGATACTTTCTGGGCTCCTAACTCTTTCTGACAACAGCATTGACTGGAACACGTGTGACTGCTGTGACATTATGAGAGGGACCTTGTTATATTTCAGTCTGATGGTATTTTTAAAAGGTGAATGTTACCAATGTTGTAAGTGGACAAGAAGCTATTGCAGAGCTGTTTGCTGAGCAAGGCTGCAGGGGGAATGCTGATGACCTGTAGTCTGCTCCTTGCTGGGGGTGCAGACAGCCACTGGCAAGCTAGAAGGAACTCACAGGGGAGAAAGAAAAGTGATGAGAGGCTTGGAAGGTTTGATATATAGAGATGGTTAAAGTGCTCAGCATGTCAGACTAGAATAAGTGATAGCTGAGAAGGGACAAAACAAACAGTTTTGTAGATGTACTAGGAAAGAAGAATTATTTAGGGCCCCTTTTGAGGGCATAAAAAGGAAGGTAAAGTACTGAAGCAAGGAAAAGGAAAATTACATTGCATACCAGGAAGAAATAAATAGGGCTGCATACTCCAATGAAGACCTCAATATTCACTTGAATATATGATAGCGGTCTCATACTTCAGGAACTGCAGTCTTGGATGGGGCACATTGCTGGTAAATCTCAGGCTGCTGTTCTGCAGCCACTCTCAAGGAGCTGGGTTGGCTGAAGCTAATACTTGTTGTAAGGCTACATCAGAGCCTCCTCATTCTGGACACTGTATAAACTCCCAGTAAGAATGTCCATAGCTGAGGGTGTAGGTAAATTGGGAGGAAAGATAGACACCGAGAGGGGTAGTGACATTCCCAGGCTCACATCACAAGCTGCTGATGGTTTATGCAACAGTTCAGGCTCCTCCTACCACCCCTGGCACTTTTCAGTCTGGGATGAACTGTCTCCAAGTCTGTGAAATTACTACGGGAAGGTGTGCTACTAGTTTAGTGGGAACCATTCTTTCTCTGAGCATCTTTAAGACTACTATTATTGTCTTCCAGTATTAAAAATAATGTTACCAATTTCACTTCCTCACCGGTTTTTTTAATTTGTTCCATTCCCTTCTCTTCTGTTTTCAGTGTTGTCTCTTGTTCTTGAATTTATTCTCCTGGAAGAAGAATTTTTCTATATCCTTGTGTTTGTCTCTTTTCTGCTTTGGTTTTCATGTAACCTCTTTTGCTCTTTCAAGGTGAAAGCTGTCATGATGTCAGTACAGTATAAATATTGAGGTGAGATGTATGACCAGATTATCTAATCCACTTTTCTGGTATTGACAGATTGTTTCCTAATGAGATATCTGATTTAGTTTTGACATTGTCAAAGCAATGGACTTTGTGCTCTTTCAGTGGTCAGCAATGTTTTTTTTCCATTACAGTCTGTTGGGTTTTTTTTTCCTTCTTCCTGCTATCACCTTGTTTTTCTTAACAATGGTCCCTTGCCTGACTCTTGCCCATTTGCTTTCTTTCTTGGTTTTATACTTTCCAAAAATATGTTTGGGGTGTGGCACATTTCAGTGCTTTACTGATGAGGTCAGTATTAGTATATTCCCAGTTTAGAGGTGAGGAAACTGAACCACGGAAAGGAAAATAGATCACCAAAAAGGGTGATCAGACCAGGGTCTGAACCCCCAAAACCTGTTTGCCAATCTGATGCTGCCAATCTGGACCTGCATTTTCTGTTACAGTTGCTCATCTTTGCTAGGTATATTCATTGGGTCAGCCCCTTTGGCTGCACTGCCACTACTGCTGGATCTGCTTCCTGTCATCCAGCTGATGTGAAGACTGGATGTGCAGATGATACCAGATTGGACGGGAGCGTTGATCGGTTGTAGGGTAGGA
>NW_010531624.1:21078-43596 GCF_000687285.1 Phaethon lepturus | reverse complement strand
TTATTATTATCCTTGACATTGACATGCTAGGAATATTGAATAACACTATGTCCAAACAGCTCACATGTGAAACTAATCTGTGAATGCAGGTGTTTGAGATGAACTGGTTTCTAGACACAGGAGAAAATTAGGTTGCCTGTGTGGATGGACAACAGGAGTATTATAACCTGCTCTTGGTAATAGGCTGTTATCAATTACCTCTCTCCTGTACAGGTCAACAGGGGGGACGGGAAGTCAAAGCCATCGCTGTAGTAAGCAAGATCTAAACCTCTGTCATGTCATTGATCCACCCCCAAATGGCCTTTCCTGCAAGTTCCTCATGGCAAGGTAAATGCAGTTATTTTTCTGACTTCTCTCTTGTACACAGTGTAACAGAAATGGAGACAGCATCTCTGGTGCAGTATGTGCTGTACCTATGCTACTGACTTATATTCATCAAGTTTAAGTCAATTGCAGTCATGTTCTGACTTAAGTGCCAGGGAGCATTTGGTGCCTTGCAGCATAATGCCAATTTGAAGAGGGCTGTAACAGGAGATTAACTTGTAGGAACATCATACTAACTGAAGGAGAGAGTGCAAAAATAAGAGGGAAGGCAAAGCAAGATGGACGATTAAAATATAAACATCAGGAGATCATTTTAGAGTTTGCTGGAGACCGGCCAAAGTGAAGAAATGTGAAACAGACAATAAAATAATAACTGGGGTTATAGGAAAGGATATGGGACAATTTTACACACATTATGGTCATGTCTGAAAATGCAATCCTTCTGTCTGTAGAGATATGAGGGAAGAAAGGAAACATGAACCCCTTGGGTTGTGACATTCCTCTACAGCTAAAATTTGGGGGATTTGAGGGATCTCGTAAATTGAACAGAGCACTGAAAAGATCATTTTAATAGCTTCTGCAAGTAGCAATATTTAAATACTAAAACTGGGACTTGTCTATTAAACTTCTGTGTCTGAATATGAGATATACTGTGAGGAAAAGGCTAATGAACCTAAAAAGACAATAAAAGGAAAAGAAAAATGTGGGGTTAAATGAGAATAGAAAAAACTTTGCATAGTTGATCGATGATCCATTGATTCTACAGTCACTCAGAAAGGTTAAATCTTTCCAAATCCCAGTGACAGCAGTAGTGATCCGAGGTAGCACTCTCACATATAGGTAACAAGTCTACAAATTAATGTATCTATGTACACAGAACTACCAAATCTGAATGACACTAAGTAGGTGGTTGGCAGTTGGATAGTTGGTAGTAAAAATTAAAGCGATAGCTCACTTCAGTGAAGGTGCAGGACACAATCTGTACAGGGTTAGTAAAGAGCAATTGCCTTAGCACATGGGAACTAATATTGAAATGGGAGAGAGAATAAAGTACTGCCACGCCAGAGCTGGCAGAACTGGAAAGTCTTGGAGCAGCAGAGAAATTACTCAGTATAAGCAAAACCCATGCAGTTTTACTTGTATTTGCAAGGAACAGATAACATGGATAAAACAGGTAAATTTAGTTATTCTATCTCTGGCCATAGTCCTGTTGACATCATAAGAGCCTTTTAGCTATACAAGGCCAAATATTTACAGTGTACTGTTACAGACAAGTCAGACCCACATTACACTCGGGCCTATCTGCGATACAGGGTAAAAAATGCCTGTTGGCAGTCACATGTGGGTATGAGGTTTTGAGTATTTGGCTCTAACACATGAACAGTGCAGGAGCAGAGAGATTTTTAGCTACTGAGCACTGGACTTTCTTCTCTTTAAAATCCTTGGTAATTCTAGGAGCGTGAACAATTCCTTGTGGATGCTGTCCTATTGACTTCTGTTTCATCTGCGTACATCAGGATCGTTGCTGTTTTCTGGTGTAGTCATTTTTGTGGGGTTAATACAATCTATATAGTCGTGGTTAAGAAATTAAGTTAGCTGATAACATGATACGCAATCAGAGATTATTTTATTTTCTAAGAAATTAAAAGACTTAATGAAAGCCCATCATTTAACAAGAAATTAAAAGCCCAAAACAAATATGGAATAATGTATTCACTTCAGGCATTTCACAATTCTGAGCTACAACTACCTTGTCTGAATAGCTTTCAAAGTCATGATTGCTGGAACAAGATCTTGTGCTCCATTTCACTGACTCGTATGCAACATTTGTCACAGCATCACAGAATGGTAGGGGTTGGAAGGGACCTCTGAAGATCATCTGATCCAACCCCCCTGCCAAGGCAGGATGACCTAGGGCAGGTTGCACAGGAACGCGTCCAGTTGGGTTTTGAAAGTCTCCAGAGAAGGAGACGCCACAACCTCTCTGGGCAGCCTGTTCAGTGCTCTGTCACCCTCACAGTAAAGAAATTTTTCCTCATGTTGAGGTGGAACTTTCTGTGCTGCAGTTTATGCCCGTTGCCCCTCGTCCTATCACTGAGCACTACTGAAAAGAGACTGGCTCCATCCTCTTGACAGCCACCCTGCAGATATTTATAGACATTTATAAGGTCCCCTCTAAGCCTTCTCTTTTCCAGACTAAACATCCCCAGGTCTCTCAGCCTTTCCTCATGAGAGATGTTCCAGTTCCTTAATTATCCTCGTAGCCCTCCTCTGGATTCTCTCCAGAAGTTCCCTGTCTCACTTGAACTGGGGAGCCCAGAACTGGACACAATACTCAGATGAGGCCTCTCCAGCACAGAGTAGAGGGGGAGGATAACCTCTCTTGACCTGCTGGTCACATTCTTCTTACTGCACCCCAGGATACCCTCGGCCCTCTCGGCCACCAGGGCACATTGCTGTCCCATGGATAACTTATTGTCTACCAGGACTCCAAGGTCCTTCTCCATGGAGCTGCTTTATACTTGAAAGGCATGTTAAACTAATATTTAGGAGAGAGTTTACAATTTTAGATTATCTACCATTTAAATCTGTAAGTTTCTTGTGATACTAGTGAGATTTTTGTACCGTCTGGTTTCTCAGAGATATGGTCCTCTTTTTTTCTAAAGCGGGCAAACAATCTGCTTGCCATACCTATCACCATATGACATAGCTATCTGTGTCTTGGAATGCAGGGAATGCAGTTACAAGAAGAAAACATTTGGTGAATTTGTATATTTTTTCTATTACTTTATGCTGTGGTGCTGAAATAGTAATACATTATTTTTCATCCCTACCTTTATTTTGGTATACAACATCTATTGCTTCTGCAAATATATACGTATGTGTAGAAGATCACTGGTTATGTGTTACATATGTTATGTATATGTTATATATGTTATGTATATGTTATATATATACGTATGTGTAGAAGATCACTGGTGTTTCATCACTAGGAATTAGTTTGGTGCAGTGCAGTTCTGTAGGTAAAACAGGTAAACTGTGCAATGAGAAGAAAAACTAAACTCATGAAAAATGAGACAGTTGAGCTGTGCCATGTTTTATACAACTTGCAATCCATCATCTTTGGTTTTAACATATTAAGAACAGTTTGGTTAACATTCTTCAGGAGGGAAGGAAAACTAAGATGTTGACATAGCTGCTGGAATATTTACATATAGATACAAAAGTAGGGACTAACACAGTTATAGGCTGCAGGCTATTATTATGTTCTCATGTTCACTCACAAAATTCAGGTCTTCAGTTTCACTTTCTATGTAAGGAAGAAGTAAGTATATGACTTCTACGATAGGTACAAGGTGCTTGTGCTTGAAGTATTTAAAGAGTCTTTTGTTTTCTTTCTTCTTTTTCTCCACTAAGGAAAACAAGAAATATATACAACACATATATACAATTTTGGACAGGGAAGATAGAGTTGAGGGAAATGGCATCACGTGCAGTAAAAGGGTGCGTCATTCAGTGTTAAGCCACTTGACACTTGGGGGCAATTTCATAAGCAAAAAACAAAACCTAATCTGTTTTTCCCCGTGTAACTTCTGCTTCCTAGAGAAGCAGGATTTGGGAGTTTTGTTGTGTTACGGTGCTCCCACTGATGCCCTAGAAACTGAAGGAAGCCACTTCATGTTGGATGACATTTAAGAGGAAAGAAGCACAGGCAGGCTTGCCACACCACTACCTTGCACACCTCTGCTCCAAAGCAGGCCGCAACAGGGCATAACCTAACCTGCCAAGCCATAGGGCAAACAGCATCCATTTCACAAGGAAAAAAGGCAAAAGAAATATTGACATAAGGGTTTATATAATTCTCAAGCACTGGAGTATATACGTTCTTGTAGCAGCATTAGAATTTGGAGGGCTTTTGTTTAAATTAACTGGTAGTGAGATGTTGTCAGCGTCCCACAAAAATCCCTTGACTGCGGAGGGAGGAACGTGAGGAGGTGCGATGCTCGCTGGGAGGGCGCAGCTCAGATGAACTTTGAGCTCTGCCCCAATCGTGGTGGTAACTTAAAAAGCAGCATGCCCAGCTCTCCCATAGGCACTGCTCCTGCCCAGCGGGTGATGAGCAATGCAGATTTGTGCCATGCAGAATTGTACACAGGCACATAAATACATAGATACACGCAGAACAGACACAGAGAGCAGTATACGCATATATTCAGTACATGTGTGTGTATATATAATATCAAAAAAGAACCTTTCTTGGTCATTTAAATACTAAATAGAATCTGTCTACAATGATATGATGTATTCTGTTATATCCTGCTACTTTCAGTGAAATCAGAAGTATTATTGCATAACAAAGTATAGTAATTTTTGTAATCTACCAGACTGTAATTAATACATGTTTTAATACCTAGCAACAGAAAAACAAAAAGATGCTCAGATCAACTGTGATTTAGGTATTTTAAAAGCTTGCATTTCAAAAGAATGAAACCATGGAACTATGTGCAAATAACACTACGTACGAAAAGGCCTAAAGTGTGTTTTCGTGCAGGAAATATAAAATATCTGTATTAATTAAACTAGGATGCAAAGATAGACTACGCTTAGGAATGTTCTTCTTGGAAGTGTTTTTAAGTTACTCCATTCTCCTGACGTAAAGACGAACGAAAAAGGTAGCTTGTGACAGGAAAATCCAGTGTGAAATCCTGGCCTAGTGCAATCAGTGTGAGTTTTTCCTTTCTATCCAGTGTGGCCAGCTTTTTTCCCAACATACTTTCACTGTGAACTTACAGACCTAATCCTACAAGTCACTTCCACAATACCCATATGCAAGGCTTCTCAGTTTGCATTATCCATTTCCTTTTTATGTGGAACTGCACAGGGTAATAAACAAAGATACCTGGGAGAAAATAGAAAGTTGTTCTTTTTTTTCTAACACCAAAGATCAATAATAATAAATCTTGGCTCTTGAAATTTTGTTTATAGCACTGACAGTATCTTAGTGGGTTTTCTGTTGAAATCATTAAGCTGAACCACTTCTGCAGAGTTTAATCCTCGGTGTACACTATTGCATGCGAAGCATCTTCTACCATTTCTGCTCATGTTATTAAAGCTCATCAAAACAAATTATGCCTTCTCAGATTTTACTTGAAAAGTCACTTCTCCTTCCAATGTCCAGAAAAAATTTTGTAATTTTATAAGTTTTATAATTTTTATTATAAGAAATTTGTAGTTTCCAAAGAAGCTATTATTTCAAACAACAGAAATAATTGTGTTGATGTCCACTCTTACAAACCACTGGCAATGATTATTCACAGGGATTTTTGAAGAAAGCATGCAATTGCCTTCAATGGTCTGAAACATACCTTCCCCTCCATACCTCATAATTGAACACAAAACTAATCATCATTATCTGTATAATAATTACTAGTAAAATGGTCACTTTCATATTTTACAGACAACAATCTGGTTTAGAAACTTTGAGGAGCAGAAAGGAAAGGGTAATGCAAACTCTCATTTCCTATGGAACAACTTTTGCACCAACAAAGAAAAAGTTCACAACAGCCATGTGTTTTTCCACAGTGTTTTGCTTTCTCAGTTCTCTGCCAACTCCGTATGTCAAATGTACAAACCAAAAAAACCCACAAAATGCTTGCCCTGAGGATTCTGTAGCCAATTTCAGAAAACAATTGTGAACATAAATCTTTACAGATATTGTTCCAATTTCTTTTTTAGCAAAATGGTGTATGAAAATATTTTCCATTTTCTTTCAGCTCTTACAAGGCCTCTCTATGCTTCATGTTAGCTGTACTACAAGACTGTCATACCAGTCAGAATAAGGTACAAATTCAAAGCACAAGAATAAAGATAATTCTAACAATAGCCATTCTGGGTAATTAAGAAAATAATAGCTGACAAGCTACATAAAAATCTGAGAAAAAAATCCATAAATCAAGGATGTTAATTGTTATTTCCACTACTTGTTAAGATGAAAGATGACACTATGTAGGCATTTTCTCAGCATGATCTCTCATAAACAGATGTCCAATGCCTTGGGTAAACCTGTACAAACTGAGAAGTATCTACTGACTGCATCATTAGTCGTCTTCTGATTTCAGGCCAGGGATGCTGAAGAACAAATTAGTCAACTGATCCTTGCCAAAGTCAGGTTTTATTAAGGAAAAGCATTTGTTGCAGGGTAGTAAGGAATGCTGGGTATATGCTGAACATTATAAAATAAAATCCCAGTGAGAAAATATTTCTGTAATGTCACATTTGAATAATTATTTGCAAACTTTACATTGTTCTTCCTGTGTCCAATTCATACTGTACATTCATCTTTCCTCTAAAAGATGCACTTTGAATATGTTGTAAATATCAATATGCTTGAGGATACAACAGTTGATACTCAAGTAAAATATCACATTTTTCCAGCATCATTATTCACATGTACTCTGTTAAGCTCTGTTTTCTTGCCTACACCTAAGAAAAGAAGTGAAGTGAATCCCCAGGTCCACCCATATGTGAATTCTCAGCTCTAATAAGCCTGCAGGTAATAGCAAGCAGCAAAACCACTTTTGATTTTGCAAGGCAATATTGCCTGAAAAGAGACTGATGCAGATTGTGACATTTTGATCTTAAAAATATATAGAATTAACATGTTCTTCAGTGTGTCTCATTTTTTACTGAAGCTAATTTTTTTACAATATGACAAGTGCCATTTAAATATCAGAAAGAAAAAATAATTGTTTAGGGATACACCTGTCTGAAAAGTGGGGAATGATGAAATGAAATCAATAAAAGAATAATTTATACTTAGATCGGGAAAAAATTTCTCACAATGAATGATTAGGTCATGGAAAAATACTGCAAAGACTTAATGGAAGATAGACATTTTAAGCTCTTATCTGTATATTTCTAATAAAAATCATATCTAGAAAATTAACTTCAGGAAATAATTATGCATTAAAGGATGAGAAGGTCTAGATTAGATCAACTTAGCATTTCGTCTTATCTCCACTATCTATAACTCAGTGCTTACTTTATGAACACAAACAACAATGAATTGCCAGAAACTAATTATCAAGGAAGTAAGTGGCCTTAGGAAAATAAATTACAGTTATATGGGAAAGAGGCTTAAAATAATGCTGGTTTTTGTTTTATTGTCATTATTTAGCTTTTTCTGTTAGATGAGACAACATAAAAAATTAGGGACTGAAAGAAAACACTTTTATACAGAAAAGCCCAGAGACAATTTCTCCCAGCAGCCCTTACGGCAAAAAATCACACTGAATGCAATGCAGTTGCAAAGATGCAAGTGACCATATAAGTCACTTGGATATAACTGAAGCATCTTTTTACCACTGCTTGAGATATCAAACTAAATAGGAGCTGGATGTACCTACAGAGATCTGACCTTAATGGCTCTAACAGGCATTTGCCTGAATACAGACCAAATAAAACCCCAGAGTACAAACCCAGGAATACGGCCATTTAATGAGGAATATCCTCATGATGTAGAAAGATTAAGGGACTTTTTCCTGCTCCTGTTGAGTTCAGCGGGAGTTTGGCCATTGGCTTCACACTCAGCAGTATGGTGCTGTAAGCCTCTGGCCCTGGATAGCGGGGAACATTTACTCTGCACAGGCAGTTCAGAGCTGCTTCGCTCATCCGCTGCACACCTTCCCCAGCCCCTGCTCCTTGGGGCTGCTCTGTGCACCTCTTCTGGTCCATATATTTTCCCACAACACTGATTGCTGAATTCATTGCCTTTCATTGGACATAACAATACACTAAGCAAGTTCAATGCGCAGAACAGATTTTTTTTTTCTTTCTAAATAACATCCTGAACTATGAAGTCTATTACTCTTGTTTGTGTTATGATAGTGCATTAGAGGTATTCTGATTTTTCCAAACAGTAGTTCCTTCCTAAACTCATTGGCATTATAAATATTAATGATGCATGTTTAGAAGCAGGTTTGATTAGCAATTTCATTAGCTTTTAGACAGCAGAATAGCTAAATGTCAACATTTAATTTCATCTCCCAAGGTATGATAGTTAAAAATAACATTAAAAAAATCATAATTACAAAAAAGCTAATGCTTATTAATTGAAAATAGAAGTATTGGTTGTTTCCATCTCTTTGGCTGATTTCACATTTCATAGTAACAAATTAATGTTAATTGGATAACAAGACCAAATATCTTGCTGGAAGCATTTGAAAAATTCAGTATTATTTTGAAATTACTATATTTAAGTGCAAGGAGTATACAAGTAAAATATGTGAAAGCCATGTCATCTTAAGTGAGTGTTTTACCAGTAGCATTAAAAAAGACATATTTTTTGTAGTGTTCATCACATCTGGGCGTTAATTGCAATGCATCTATCAAATACTGCAGGTGATGTGACAAATCATATAGAAGA
Source organism: Phaethon lepturus (assembly GCF_000687285.1). NCBI lineage: Eukaryota > Metazoa > Chordata > Aves > Phaethontiformes > Phaethontidae > Phaethon > Phaethon lepturus. The sequence continues at coordinate 34,847 of NW_010531624.1, read as the reverse complement.
TACATAATATTATTTGATACCACATTGCTCACTGTTTCACATTAGGATGTCTTTGGTTAGCACTGTCAACGTGAAGCAACAGTTGGAGGCTTTTATCTATCACCAGTCGCTTTCTTTTTGTGATATACCTCCTTTTAAGTCACATTCTTTTCCAAAACCAAGTAATAAGTGTAGGCAATTTGGATCTAAGCTTATCTGAATTTGTGAATACAATTTGTCTACAGTAGCTATAAGTATACATATTAAGGCACTCGTAGGTTCTAAAGTACAATAACCAGATATACTAGCAGTATAACCTAGCATAAAATATGTTAAAGTTTGCCATCAGAGGAGATGTCAAATAAATATTTTAAAAGATCGTGAGAATCTGAAAGTTTGCTAAATAAAAAACCTACAGTTTACCAAACTGAGATTAATATATAAAAATATTCACATATAAAGCATTTCTTTAGTATTTTAGTTATTGTAGTTATTATCTGCAAGACTTGGATGTTTCATGGTTCTATGTCAATTGTGTTTTTCAAAGTGTTATAAAATAATTATTTCAAATTGTGCTGCATATGGCTGAATGAACTGGAGCTGAATAAACAGCATACTTAGAGCTATGTGTTTTTTCACACAGTGTAAGTTTAGTAATTGCAAATTTCTTATTATTTTAACTCCAATTCTCGACGAGAACTGTGCTAGAGGGCCTCTTCTGACAATATGACCCTCCCAAGAGTAATGGAAATGGCTGATGCCAAAAAACTATGCACAGTAATGCAAGAAAAGCTTGTACATCTAACTTCATATGCAAGTTCTCGCTGCACATGGAACTACTTGGTTACCATGCCTCTGGGCAGCACAACAAAACTCTCAGCATAGCATTATGCTGGAAATGACTCTCGCAGTAACTGTATTAAATATTTGACTTCAGAAAAACTTAACAGAGATACCACAACCCTCATTTTCCATGGGTTTACATGCACTGTGTGTAAACATTGATGGCTAGTATGACCAGACATTCTGCCACAGGCCTCAAATGATAAATCTCTTGGCCTTTTCTGTTACTGAAACATGCTTACTAGGTTGTCTTATTACATTAGAAACAAGTGTGCTGGTTCTGACAAATTCAGCTTAAACTTAAACCTCAGTCTGGCTGTTGCCTTTCTGGGGAGTGGCTTAACTGCAACTCTGGGTGTTTAAGTGCTTTTCTAGGAGGGGAGGTGGCTGACACTCCTTTCTCTGTCTCTTTTGTTCTCAGTTGTGTGTTCTGGAGAAGATTTTTTATATTATTTTAAAAATAGTAATATTAAAAATGTTAATATCATTTTGTCAGAAAACAGGCATTGACTATAGATTGGTGATACAGATACTTGCTTTAGCTGGAGGAAGCTGAGGTTAAATCCTGAGATTCATGGGCATGCTATTCTTGAGCAGTTTTATTATTCACCTTCTTTCATGAAACGTAGGTAAGATGTATCTAATTATAGCAGGAGTTTCCTCCATAGATTAAGCACAGTCTCAATTTAAATGTCTCAAAGTTAAAAAAGCAATATAGAAGATCTAGTTTTTGTGTACTTTACAACAGGGAAAAATAGAAGAAAAAGTACAGAAAAATAATTTTGAAAACCCAAGAAAATAGAAGACATTAGTAGAAGAGCCTGAAAGTTATGCGTGCGCAAATCTTGTAAATTTGCCCACGTTCATCCTTATCGCTTACAAAGCTGGGAAGAACATACAACAGCTGCTTAGAGTCTGAGTGGAAAATTATGAGTCGGGTAGAAAAGAAAAGGAAGTAGTAAAAGACATCTTATTCTCAAAGTACCTACCAAAATGGAGAGTCATCTGTTATCTGGCACCCATCAGGATATATACCCTGGCAACAAACACAAATAAGTCCCAGAGGGAAGTTAGCAATACTTCAAAGACACCAAAGTAAGTTCACAGTTAGCTAGCAGTAGGCAGACCTCAAAAGTTTATCATTACGTAAATATGAAATATATGTTCGATGAATAAAGAATCCAAAGATTGAACTACTTCTCTACTGCTGCTTGGAATGGTTAATTTGTTGTTGGTGAGTCTTTGATGAAAAGCTCATAGTAGTAAATTTTAGCCTATATGGTATCCATGAACCATTTGTTAACTATTTGCTTTTATAAGGTGTGCTTTGCCATTCAAATCGTGTGTTCTATTTTTGCTTCCCAACTGGACAAGTAAAATATTCAGACAAAAAAAAAATCACTACCAAATGCTTAAAAATTTTGGTTTTCTGTGAATGCTTAAGTCTTCATGAGGGCTATACAGGTATTAATGTAGGGAAGAGCAATTCTTCAACCATTTATGCAAACAGAATCTTAATAGTCCAGATGTTCATGAATAGTAAATAAAACCAGAAAAAGAATGAATGAAATGGAGCAGCTGCTCAGAATGCAGAAGAATGTTTGCAAACACCATTTTGAAGTATGCAATCAGCCCTGGTTCAGAGGGAAAACTTGGAAACCAACAAAAAGTTTGAATAAGCAAGTGAACATGTCAACAGTATTATCTAGTCTATCCAAACTTTGAAACTATTCAGCTGAAACAGAAATTTCCTGTTCTTTTATGATTATTTCTTACTCCCAAATGGATCAAAACTAGAGCAAGAAAAATGCTGTCAGGTTTAGCTTGATGTGTCTGTACAAGGGCACAGAGCTCTGCCCACACATGTACACGCCTTTGCTCATTAATGTGACTGTCTTACTTTGTGGTTCTTTAGGTATGTAGGCCCTAAATTTCTAATTAATGAACCATCAGCTGTCAGAAATTAGGTTTAGTTGGTGGGCAAAAGATCAGGATATTCCAGTGATCCCTCTCTTCTGAAATTCTTAAAAATAAGCTATTTACAGGTGTGGTAGATGCGATGGAATAAACTTCATTATTTTAATTGCCATGACCCATCATTTATGAAAGGTCTGCCACAGAACGTGTTCTTGTGCCTGCCCCTGGAAGACGTCCTGCCCAGATGAGGCCAGGGACCGACTGTGTGTGCACACAGGTACTGCTATGATTATGATTGTCTTGAAACAGCAGAGCAGATTCTCCAATGGCCATCTTTCCCCAGCAGCAAGTTTGCAAGGAAGATCTGGAACAACAAGCTATACTTTCTGTTTTTGCAATTTTTCCATTCTTTTCATTTTCGTGTGAGCTTGAGGTAACAAAGAACAACTGCTCTGATCCAATTCAACGGAATTTCTGAACTTTCCCTCTCCACTTCCATTGCCGTTGAATTAAGCATGTGATAGTCTCCATTTTCAAAATCTTAAGAGTTTAGTCTTTGCATAGAGTTGCATACTGAAAGAATCCCGTTAACACCTGGGACTCTGATGTTGGGTATGTCTCTTGTTTGCTCATTGTGCAAGGTGTGTCTCCAGGTGCCTGTGAAGCAGGAAAGCAGGGAGCACCTAAAGGACAGTGAAAAGTGGCGAGACCATTGAGAAAAACAAGGCACAGGCATTCAGGTGGCCTCAGAGGTGACAGAAATAAGAAAATCTTTCTTGGGGACCCAGAAGGGATTTTGTAGAGCTTGTTGCAATGCAAGAAGTCAATATAAGATGCTGAATTAGAAACCAAGTATCAAGGACATGCCTTGTAAACCACATCAGAGGAAAGATTTCTTCAACATGAGCTTTCATCTTAATTTATCTCACTCTGTTTTTCTGTTTAAAAATTCTGTGTTGTAATTTATACTCTGGTAAAACACTGGCTTAGAGTTTAAAACCCCTGTTGTGTTTTTGCTGTGTTTACTGTGATGAAAAGATACAGCTAGATGCACCCAAAACCTCTGGATAGCCATCTGGTCAATGCTGCCTGGCCCATTTATTCATCAAAATTATCTCAGCAGTGGTTCTAAAGCTGAGCACCTGCAAACTGCAGCAGATAATGAATTTCCTCTCTTCAATTCCTTTACCTCCCATCTGCAGGATTGTGCTCTGCTGCTGTATGAGCAACTGATACTAAAAAACAGATGATACAGAATGAATAAAATTTTGGAAGGAAGAATAACAAAAATAGCGAAAAGAATATTGGATGATTTGTATTATTTTTCATTAATAATTTCTGAAATGCTCCCTTTTCCATCAATTATTTGTTTCAGATTTTTGTGATAACATTAATGTGAGGAAACAAAAGACCCACTTCTTTCTCTATACACACACAAACTGGTTTCAACCATCAAGCATCAGAAATTGAAGATACAAGAGGTTAATCTGCTTGAGCAGATCAGCCCAACTGTTTTGACTGCACACAGGCAGTGCGTGGCAGGATTTTTATCTCCTAGAGAGAGAGGCGTGTTTTGATCTTTGTTTGAATTCTGTTGCTGATTCAGATTTCATATTTAATGTGCCTTGTCTAAAGTGCAATGAAGCCAACGCAGAGATCCCATTAAGCTTTAATAAACCCCAGTTTAGGCCCACAGCAGAATGGACATACTTGTGAGACTAGAAACATAGAAAAACATAGCCCTTACTGGGCTACCAATGTCTAGTATGCCAAGTAACTACCTGTGTAAATGCATGGATTTGTCTCAGTAATTGTGTAGTTTTATAATTTTAGATTCATATTGTCAGACTAAAATCAACTCCCATTAAACCTACAAGCAAAACTCAAACTGATGTAGCCCAGAGTTCATCCTCATGGCTTTTATGTTTTATGGAAATACCGTGAGACTAGAATATCAACGATATTATTCTATGCAGACATACAAATATCATCACACTTGCTGTCGTTTTTTATCAGTTTAAAGATACATGGTTCCATTCCTGTTTAGACTAAGTATGCTCTAAAATTTCAATCTGTCTGTGGAAAATAAGCTGACTTGCATGCCATTCTCTTTTTTTCTTTTTTAGCCTTTGCTACCCTTCCAATCTTTCTGTGTCAAAATAGAAATGTAAAAAACGTTCATTTTGACTCTATGCCATCTGCAGTTCTCTTAGTGTAAGGTGTTCCAGCAGACACCTCATTTGTTTGTAGTGATCCCACATCATCTATCTCATTCGTCTTCTCTTTCAAATTTGGCTGACCACCCTAGAGTCTTTAAGCAGGACAGAGGAAAAACAAAAAAGAACTTCTTACAAACTGTTTTGAAACCATTTCACAATGTTATGCTAATTAAATGAACGGGAAGGGTGGGGGTTTATGCTCACAAGAGCAATGGCACTCGGAAGATAGGCAGAATTTCTTCCAGCATCTGTGTAGTTTGGGCTACTGCTTGAATGATTCAGGTGAAATCAGTGAACTAAAGCCACCTGTTCGGTAATGCCACCCAAGCACAAGGCCTCCCGCATGGCAAGATTCCTTTGCCTTCAAAGGGTTGCAAAGGGAAGATGTGGGGCAGGATTTGTCTCTGCAGGTTCAAGGAGAGAAAGGATAGGACTGGGGCTAAAAGCATAGCACTAAAAATCAAGAGGTATTGGTTTAATTCCAGAATCTTCAATTAGGCTAGGCCAAAAGTTTCCAGGTGGAGGTGAAACGCTGACCTGCATTCTTTCATGATATCCATGAGGAGAGGCAGCTTTGCAGCTTTGCTAATATTGGTAAGAGCTTTTTTAGAAATATTATCATAGATAACATGACAGAAGTAGGTTATTAAGTAATATTCTCATAGACGATATGACAGAAATAGATTATTAAGTAATATTCTCATAGATAATGCAATAGAAGTAGGTTACTAAGTAGTATAAGACTCATGATCTCACATAGGGTAACACCTGCAAAATCAGGGTGAAAATTTAGATCTGATGTTGCATATTTGATCTTTTTTTGTGCTTAACTCAGGATTGTTATTTTTTGTGAATAGACCTTGCACATTTTTAAAAACAGTTAACACAAAAGGATAAACACGCAGTTTCATTTAAAACAGCTTACACTTTTCCAGCTGTTCCCTTTGATTTCATGTTTTGTACAACTAATGCGTGGCTACTGTAGCTTAATTAGAAGATGCTGAGTAATATAACAACAAGTGGTCAAAAAACTTGTCATTGTTTAGCTTGCCTTCTCATTTGAAATCCCACATGCAGTACTTTTAAATGAAAATGAATGATTATAGTATGACCAGTCATAAAGCATTTTTTCCCAGAGTACCATGTCATGAAAGGGCATATGCGCAGAGCTAAGTGTCTAAAATGAGATCTTTACAGCCAGCTTAGACACTGAGAACAATGGGCTGAAAGTGGTCACTAATGACATTGTTAATGATAGATACCATTACCTTAGAACAGATGTCAAAGTGAAATAGCATTATAGCCTTCAAGATGAACTGCCTTGTCCTTCTCAGTAAATCTATTAAGGTGGCTTGCAAGAACAAAACAGCAGGGTGTTTCTTTTCTCTCCTTTTTCTGAAATGCAAAACATTCTGTGCTATGGATGTAACTCATTTACCTGCAAAAGGCTCAAGTAAGAACAAATTTTGTGAGCAGAAAAAGTATGTGGGGGAGTAAACAGAAAAGATTAGACAGAAAACCAGAAAGATCATATGTATTTAAAAAAAAAAATCTGACTAAAGACAAAAATAGAATTAATCTAGACTAAGATCAAATACTAAATGTTGTCGGAACAAAGTAGGAAGAACAGGAACTTTGGATTGCTGTAGCTGTACCTAAAGACTGCAGAGAAATTTGCATGGTCATAGGCAATAGGTACAGGGCTTAATTTTAAGAAACGGTATTTATTTCTAATCTGGGAGATGTGAATTCCCATGTCTGCTTGCCTAAAAATCTCTCTTAAGTATGATTGCCTGTGTATAGGCATAAATACAGCCATGAAATTCCTTATTAAGGTAGGGATATGTGGCAGTGCAGGTGTAAAAATATTAACAGAGAACAAGTTACATGTGATTCTCTGTTTATTTAATTATTTCTCCTTAGACATGTTAATATGTAAGGTAAAGTTGATTTTAAAATTGTAAATTAGATTATGTGGACATGTAAACAGCCATATATGAAACCAGTTAAACATATGAAAGTAAAAAAAAAGCATGTTGAAATGTATCTGAGAACACTGACAAAAGAAAAGCTGTGATTTTGTATTTTGTTCACTTGCCATTCAGTAAGTGCACTGCTGCCACGTAACAGCTCCATGAACATGTGCATCAAATTAAACACATTACTGCAATTTGAATTGTACTTTTAAAGTACAAAAAGTACAGAGTATATAAGTCACTTCAGATGACCTTTATTTGGAATATCAGATGGTATATTCGCTGCAAATACTCGTCATACAAACTATAGAAGTTTATTTTCTAGAGTATTACCTCTGTATCTAGGTTTTGTCTACTACAGTATTCATTTCTGTATGTGTTTATATCTCTGGTTTAATCATGGAAAAAAAGAATGGACATAGTCTTTTGGCTAAAATGGTAGCTTAAATTATCACATCTGACAGCCAAATTGAGCTATCAGTCAAGCATATAAATGAACAAATGAAATACTCATGTGTTATTCACCAGTTTTATCTCAATGATGTTCAGGGCCTCATCATCTTCTGTTGCGGCTCTGCGAAGCGCTTTGCAAGGTAATCAGTGTGGTACTTACCTTAGGGGGGTGGCTCAGGCAAAGGTAGATGCTTTAATGCTGTCAGAATTGTTGAATTCAATTATATTTGCAATTTTTAATAGAATTTGAAGCATGTCCCAAACAGGACTAGTTTTGATTTTGCAGGGGGAGGAATATTGAAGAGAATATGGATCATAAAAACTTGGTCCAAAGTTCAGTGAGCACAACAGGATTGTTTCCATTTCTACTGGTTTCAGTGTGCTCTGGAGCAAGCTCAGTGAATTGGTCTCAGACCAAATTTCGACATATTCACGAACGCATTTCTTCACACAGACAGAGGAAATTTGGGTCCAAATTTTTCACCATTCCTGCCATACAAATCAAGGGGACTTCTTATTACTTTCAGTTATTTCATATCCTCAGTAATAAAAAGGAAAGGTGCCTCACTTCACATTTTGCTTCATGTACTGTTACGTTATCTTTGAGGCAGAATTTTTATCATTTTGCTGTTGCACTGAACCTTACCAAAAGCATCAGCAAAGGAGAGGTAAATGGAAATCACTGTCCTTGCACTCAGCAGTGCCTGTTCTGCAATAGCACTGGATCCCCCTCAGGGAACACAAAGAATTTACACAGACACACCCTTCTCAGTGTGTTCTTCCAAGCTTCCAAATCCACTTTCAAGACAAACAGCAGTGTTTGGTACAGAAGTGGGATCAACAGCATTTGCTGTTGTATCACAGAGAGAGATGCTATTTTATAAAGTGACAGTAAGCATAAGTAACTTGAGTATGAGCCTAATGATAAATGGAGGGACAAGACAGTGATTTTCATGAAGCCCGGTGGGGTCTGTTTATTTGAGTCAGAATCTTTAGTGAACAGCTTGCTGCAGCTATGGTTATTGTCAGCACCTGTATCAGTTGCTGCTTATTGGGATTCCATTTGAAACTGCTGCAGGAAATGGGATTTGGCTTTCGAATCAGGGTGTAAAATCTTTCTTACATGTTGCGGCATTGTACCGCATTTCCAGACCCTTGACACTAGCAAGGTGACACTAACAAGAATTGAAGTTCCCACTGACAGAGGACTTTTATGAGCTTAAACGTACTTGTGGCTTCCAGACACACAGCAAATTATGGAACAATTGCCAGACTAGCAGACTTTGTTATATATTTTCTCAAATTAAAAAACAAAAAACATTTAAATAAAAAGTCTCTGTGCTAGAGCGCAGCAAATTTTTAAAGCATTTCTGCTTTTGGGTTTTAAATGTGTGAACCAGGTGGATACTTACCTCCTTCTATAAAAAAGAATGTGAACATGAACAAAAGCCTTTTTTTCCCTGTTTTAATGAATTTGAAAGAGAGATTCAGTGAGAGCAGCCATGTGGGTTATACGCATGTGCAAAGAGGAAAAAAACAATTCACAAAAGAACCTCCACTTTAGGAGTGCCCTGTCTACAGTAATCCTTTTCCTAATGCTTCATTCCCTCAAAAACCTCTGCCTCTTCAATTCCAACAATGAATTTTTCCTCTCTTCCAAAATCACCTCTGCCTCTGACTCATTTGCACTCCGCTTCTGACTTGGAGCGCGTCATCTGCGCACGTGAGCTGTCTTAAGGATGGGTGTTCTCTGAGGAGGTATTTAATGAAATAGGATTTTAAAGAAAGTTGGGATTATCAGAGATGGAGGGGTACTATGCATGAGCAAATATGGCATTGAAGTCCTTGGGATCTGTCTTTTATTACAGTTCCTGGAAGAAACGTTGTTTAATCGCTGGCTCTTTGTAAATTGTTAGTATAAAATCGCAAGTGGACCTATTATTAGCCCACAAATTCCTAGGGAGGATTTTTTAAAAAATTCTGATTTTCCTGGCTAAAAATACAAGTGGAGTGACATTAAGTTGATCCAGGTCCTGAGACAACAGTTCTGAGTCAGTTTTATGTCTAATCATCTCTCATAACTTTACTCTGAGAAAGATGAATTTTCTTTCTTGGCTGTTGGAAATTAAAACAAATGGCTGACGCTTCATCTGTTGGAATACCAGACCACATTTTACTATTTCTGTAAAATAGACTGTGATAATCATGAACATAACTGTTAACTTCACCTCAGTCTGAAGTATGAGAGCTTACATGCTGTCTTGCAAATGCTGGTAAATCCAGCTCCTTCCAGTAACAGGCTCTTCTACACCACATCCTCTGGAAGAGGTCCTGTGATTGCTGAGTTGTTTATTTATGGATCAAAATGTCTCTCCCTGATTTTTTATTTCACAGGAAGACCACTTTATCCAACCAATTATAATATTGAAAATTATATGCCAGTCTGAGCTATTTTGAACAGGAAGGGAATCAACATATTTGCCTTCTTGGAGAACTGCAGCTAAGTTACAAATAAAATTATCTTTTCCAAATATTCAGAAATGTGCATGCTTTTACCTGTTTCCACTGGAGGAAGAATACATGGAGGTGTCACCCTCAAGTCTTGGACATTTATTGAGCTCTTAATAGAAAGTCCAAGGTCAACAATCTTATTTCTGAAGTACTCTTTTCTTGTTCTCCTCTTTTCCTCAAATGTAATGAGAAGACATCTTTTAACAAAGATAACCCCTTTCTGTCCCAATGTTGAAGAGAAACAGAGGTCTTCCCCTAAGACTCTGATCTTTAACCCCAGGTGTTTTTCTGGGAAGATACGTTGCTGGTTGTTCAAGTTAAATCATTCCTTTTCACTAGTCATTTATTTCTTTTTCCTCAGGACTATACTATGCCAGCTTAATGCACAAGACAGATGTATTCTAAAGACATCACACTCGGTGCCTAGTTCTGAGAGATTTGTGAGAGACCAAAAGAGGCGTGCTAGTACAAACACATGTGAGTGAACCTGGATGAAATGTTGAGATCAGTCCTGATTGTCCCAAAGTCTTTCATATGAACTTTGGAATGTATTTGTCTTAGGTAAGATGTGCTTTTCTTATTTTGATTTAAATAATGCAGTGAGCTTATTGTCTCCTAAGGTGTCTCTTCTTTCTCTTCACATCTGGCAAAGCAATCTATATCTTCTATCTGAAACCATATAATTTTAAAATGAGATAAAGCAGAACAAAGGAAGATCCTCTGACCTGTAGTGGTCTTCAAATATTGAGCAAAACCAACTGTTTTCTCCAATTGGATAAAAGCTTTTTTCCTTTTTCTCCATTTGTCAGTTTAGGCACTTGAACTCACAAAGATTTATATTCACTAGAAGTGTCAGTAAGAAGTTGTCAGAATTGGGGGATATTGGCATTTTTCAGTCAAGCTATGGATAGAAACAGAAAAGATAAAACTGACACCATAAAACAAGGTGTAGAATCCTGTTCACATTGCAGTCAATAGCAGATTTCCTAAGTTTTCACCCAAGGGATTTTTAAAAGCATGTAGGTGACCTGGGAGCCCTTATAATGGGGTTTTATGGTGGAAAGCCATACAAACACTTCTTGAAGTTTCCAACTTTGACCGAAATTGAAGTATTAACTGGTACAGCACATTGTGATTTTTCTCTTCTGGGTGTCTACACTGTAAGTAGGAAACAATTCAAACAACCCATAACACTGAGGATTGAAATCTCAAAGTTTATTCGAACAAGGGAGGCAGGATAGTCAACAACTGTAAAAAGTTTTGTGCTTCTTTATTAACGCTTCTTACTTGTCAGAGGCTTTTTAAAAACATTGGGAAATACTCTTCACTGAATTCCTGCAAGTTGTCTAATAGGAGTTGTGTTTTGGGTTCTCCGTTATGGTCCAGGCTTCCGTGCTGTGGGGAGCAATACACCACACTCAAACTGCAGAGTCTTGGACATAGGTGCAATGTGTTTAGAAAATTTTCTTCCTCTGTATTACTGTTATTGAGAACCTAAATCTTGATGGGTAAGCTGTATGATAAATGGTCATTGGTTACTTACTATATACAGCACTTATACAGAATACTCATGAAAGAGTAAAAAGAAAGAAAAACCTACATACTATATTCATAGCAGACTTCTATCACTGAAGTTTTTCCGTCTCTCTGAAATATCCACCTTTCATGTGTATGGCCAAAATTCATCTATATTGCAGTCAGCAAGGTTGCATTAGTGATTCATTGGGTTCCATTTGTGTAGCTCCAGTCCTTTACTATTTCATATTGTCTGACCAAAACATGGAGACAATTAGTAGCTAATTATCTCAAAGAAATGAAATAACAAACAGCATAGATAACATTCAGGAAAAGTAAAGATACCAGGAATGTGCAATATACATGTCTTACAGATTTAAGCATATGTTTTGATTTTTATTTTCTTGAGTAATTCCTCAGTAATAATAGTCATAATACTCAGTTTATTTAGGATGAGAGACTATGGGAAGGGTTTTCTTTGAGAATAATGAGGACATTTCCAATGACATCTATTTTTTCATTTATGAGAGAAGAAATTATGTTTCTGTCTTACATGTTTGTTTTTTTTAAAGTCTAAACAGTTCATCCTATGGATTCAGTCTCTGGCTTCCAGAGCTGAGAATAATTTTATGTGCTCTAAATATTACCTGTGGCTTTCTCTTGTACTGTATTGAAAATAATAACTCTCAAGATCACTACTTTTCTTTCCTCATGCAATTTTGAGCTTGGCTGCAAGACAGGCAGTTGGATACAAAGGCTTCTTCATATTGTCTTATGTCTTTTCTTTCAAATCCCACATGTCTTCAGGCTGCACCAACTGTAATCTCTTTTTTTCACTACTGAGGAAATACTTCTCCCAGTGTTTGTCTACTGTGCTCCTCATGAGATGCACGGAGTGCTAAATATTGTTTGCTGCTCAGCCTGGTGCAGTGCCTGTGCTGTGGCGCTGGCACAGGAGGTGGGCTGAGGCCCGGAGCAACATGACAATGGTGCTCCTGGTCAGCTCGCAGCTGGTGGAATCTTGCTTAGGGACTACTGTCAGTCACAGGGTTAATCAAGAAAGAGCCAGAGGGACACAGAAAAAGGAACATCCTGCTTGCTCCTATTTTGTAGACCAAGCATGGGTACCCGTACTGTTTACACACTGTTTATGAGCAAAAGTGAATTTTAAAGCTGTATTGCCTGTCTTTCGCTGTTGAACAATTAGCTGCTGTAATAATCACCTTCACTATCTTCAGCTAAAGCAAATATCCAACAGGAAGAAAAAGACAATCATTCTTTAGCCTGACACAGTAGGAACAATTAAAGGCAATGTTTTCCTATTGCAAAAGTTTGCAAATGCAGATTTCAATGCACTAATTATGTCCAGTGGCTCCAGTGCACCTTTGAGTCCCTTGTTGGGAACAAATCTCTCAGAGATATACGTTTAACATAGCAGAACCTACAGGTGAGCCCGCTGCAGCTGTGACAGAAGTGCTAAACCCATGTTGCATTGGTTTGTGCATGGATGTTGGACAGTCAGAATGTGGACCAATGTATTTGCATCTCATTTATGAGAGGCTGAATATATTTAAAGAGACATGGACAACCTATAGCTGTAAGACTGTAATGTTGAGGAGATAGTGCTCTTTTAATCCTACAAGTAAAAATATTTTTTACGAAGAGGAAAGCTTAATAAAAATCATTGGAAGCTCAATGAAGATTGACAGTGAGCTATATATGGTAAATGACATCTCTTCCCTGTTTCTTAGTCATAGGAGGTAGTGTCAACCATTGCCTTGCCTGAGTATTTTACATACCCACCCCTTAGACACACCATGTTTTGAATGGTTTAGTGTATAAATACTAATGTTTGCAGCATGTAGAGGAAGACTAATAGACTGAAGCCCACAAGCTTTGGCTAGATGACCACATGAAAGATGGATGAAGTCATAACGGATCATAGGAATCATAGTAATATGATTATTCATTTTTATTTAATCTGAATTATGGATATTTGTGTTGGGGCAAGTTCTTGTTAAGGGAAGCTCTTTCGTTTCCCTTTCTATTTTGCAAGCTTAATATATTTATTGAAGTGTCAGCAATATTTATGTGTACTGTCAGCTTGCTACAGGCTCCATAGTGGTGTAAACATTCTCTTGATCTGCCCCGTGCATGTAGGTTGTGCAGCAACCAGTCAGTAATCACTAAAAATAAAAGTGAAATTCATCTTCCAGTGTAGTTGTACAGCACCAAATGCAAGCAAGCACAAATGCAGTGAGCAGACATTTCAATTTTTTTCCAAATTGCAAGTATTATTTTCTTATAAAGGAAAGGAATATTTTAATAGGATGTCTACAGTGGCTCCAGATCTAAG
>NW_010531624.1:1356-21047 GCF_000687285.1 Phaethon lepturus | reverse complement strand
GGGGGGATGAACCCAGCCATAGGGCTGCCAGTGGTAGGTGTGGAAGACTGCTTATCTACCTGACATCCTTTGGATAACCCATAACTGAAAAAATGAGATATACATGTAGTGTAAACTATATCTGGAGTCTCATCAGCTGTAGAGGAGCAGGAGCTATTCCCGCATTGTTGTGCATTGTAACCTTCTTCCTGTTGGCACTTGGTGTGTTTTAATGAAAAAAGTAGTTTATAATGGCACCCTCCCAATGATAAGGGACTGGGGGCCAGTAGGAGTATTTGGGTAGAAAGAGACCTCAGGTGGTCACTTTGCCCAACTTCCTGCTCAAAGCTTTTGATTTGCCTGCTGCTGCTTATACATGGTGATCTAGGCCCTCCTCAGTTACCATCCGTTTAATTGACCTGAGCGTTTGGGGAGCAATTTCTTCCTGTGTTTGGGCTCCCTATCTCCTACAAAGCGGTTTTGACTAGGAGTCTCTCCTTTCTCTGCTCACATCTCTATCATCCATCACTTTCCTATGTAAGTGGCAGGCAGAATCTGGCACTTAGTGAGTTGAATGAACTACTGGATTGGGAGCAGTAGCAAATCCCACCATCCCACTGCAGTTATGAGCATTTAGTAAATAAATGGGAAACATTTCACATAATTAAATACCATCTTAGGAAACTGGAAAAAAATGCCCTAATTTAGAAAATCATTCAGAATGGCATATAAAACATGCTGCTTAAATGTATTTCATAGTGATTTTGCAACAGAAGCGCACATCTGAATACATTCATGAAAGATCAGAACTAATCAGCATATGATCTTTCAATCTGTCAGGTCTTTTTCTAGGGCATGTTGTTGCTAACATTGCTTTAATAGCTTTACCATATCCAAACTCCACCTGCCTGCCTCCCTGCCCACTCAAAATTCCCATTTAACTGGGGTTCTCATTTTATCAATCACATTTTGTAATAGGAGTCAGTTTTGTGTGTCCCAAGTGGCTAAGCATTTCCATCCTTATATCAAGAATTAAACATCTCCTGAGAAGGAAGAGAGGTCAAGTGCTGTAATAAACCAGATTCCATCAAGAATGTGAAAAAATGCTGCTCTGACCAAAGCTAAATAGAGGTATAGCTGGTTTGAGATGTGATGTGAAAGCGTAATGAATAAGCTGAAGCTATTTGTAGAGTTTATGTCCACTGTGCTTGATTCCTCCTCGTTCTTTCTGACACATATTTACTCTGAACTGTGCTGAAAACTCTATATACATACATGATGTATTCAGAAGACCAGGCCCACCGCCAGTTTCAAGCGCCATAATTTCACAACACATGTCTGTGCCTTTTGACTATGTACCTTAAAACCATAATAAACCCTTGGGAATGAAATCTGAATGAGGAATAAGCATAAACTAAGTATAAGCAGGCAGATATTGAATAAGAAAATAGTTTCACTGGACTTCTGGTCCAGAAAGAAAAGTGACTGAGAAATGTGTCAGCCTGTCCCTGTAGTTCAATAGGTGACATGTTTGCCGCATTAGTAGCATTGCAAAATCTCTTTCTGATCTCAGCAGAAATGGTATTTTCCGCTGAAATTTTCTACTTGATAGCATACCACAATATTTTTTCCATTTTATATATTAAATTACCAGAGGAATAAAATGCAGGCTTTAGTATTTAGCAGAAACACAATGCTGTGTTTATTAGCTTTCTGTAATATTTCTTTGTGGCAATAAATCTGGTAATTTTCTTTTTAATGAAAAATTTAAAAACCTGTCCGTTTCCCGCTCTCCGAATATTCTGAATATCCAACTAACTGAGGTGAAATAAACTTTTGATATTTATTCTGAACAGAACACACATTGTTTGAAACACAACTTAATTTTGTTTTGAATCCAATGACATACAATGTATTATTTTAAAAAAATATATTATATCCCTTTATTCTCACTTCTGATAGAACAATGCTGACAATCACCATTAAAATCTCATCGTACAAAAATATTGCTTCATATGCAAACTGCAACAGTTGCAGCTGAGGAGAAAACAGGCTTATATCACTAATGCTGACATTATAGGTAGTTGGTAAAAGATGACGACATATGGAATTATCTGTAAATTAGTGTAAATTCATCCTAAATTATGAGAAATTCCTTGAATTTCTGAAAAATTACTTGAAAAACATTAATTCCTTCTGTTTATTACTACGACTGTCTGAAAAAATATTATTTGTCAGTCAGTTATTACTCCTTACCTGCTTTTCTTGAAGATGATTACTTCTGTACAGGCTGACAGAAAGCTTGCTTTTTTTTTTGAGAGTTATATAAGCTAATAATAGAAAAGATATTATCTATACCCACAAGCCTTGTCTTTACTATATTACTACAAAATAAAGACAATCCAGGACATTACTATGATTGCCATCTACCTTAGATTTTCAAAAGCACTGAAGGTGATTTTGGGGTATTACTGTACAACAATGTGTTGTCCTCTCAAAATAGTAGTGATCAATATGCTAAGAGCTTTTGGAAGTACCCACCAAGTTTCTGCTCTGTGTAGTGCTCTACCTACCCATGTTACTAAATAAAAACAAATATTTGGAAGTTTCCTTTTTTAGAATAAGACATATTTCCTTGCATAGTACTCAGCTAAACTACCTTATATATCTGTGCAAAAGGGAAAAATGATCAGCAGTATGGATAATTCTCTGTGTTGTGTGCTGAGTTCCCTGATTCAGGCCAGGTGAAGCTTCAATGTTGATTTTTTTCTCTCTGATTATGGATATCAGTTTCTCAAAATGCTTCATCATTGCTGTAATAAACATTTTCTAGTGGAAAATATTCTCATTTCTTCTCATATCTTCCAGCCAATACAGTTTCATCACTATTAGTTCTTGCTTTTTATGCAAAAAATATTGAATCTTAGGTGTCCGATTTTACTTTTTTCTTCCTGAACATACTAGATGAAACTCCTCTGGAATAATACTTTCACCTTAAAGATGAATCAATTTACATTGTTATTAGAAAGAATGTTAAGACAGAAGCAATTTGATTTTCATAATATTTCCATTGAAGTGGATAAGGACCTTTTTCAGCTCTTTGTTTTTTTGACAATTCAAAAATAGCAAAAATGTAGTTGTAGAAGGTGTATTTTGAGATTTCTGGACAGAAAAAAATTCAAGAAGTAAAATTTAGTAACATGAATTTTCAGCTATTCTCCACAGGCATGCTTTCATTTCCATAACTCGTACACTAGAGTCTACTTAAGAGTATATATGTGTTGTTAATTCTAAATGTGAATAACTATAATAGATCTAAATGAAATTGTTTGAAAAAATTAACAACTTTGAATTTTTTTCCTCAGGAAAAGAGAAAAAAATACTTAAGTATCAATTTGTATTATCTTGAATTGATTTTTTCCCCCAAAATTTTTTTGTTTGTTCTGTGGTTGGTTTCCCCCCACCACCTCAAATCAAGGCTGGTATAAGCCAGCAAACTTACAGTCTTTCCTCCAGATCAGGGGGAACCCTCACAGGTCATCCTGCATTCGGCCACAGGTGGAGAGCCAGTGCTTTATGCACAGGCTGGCTTGCTCATGGCAGCCCTACCAACATCCATAGTGACATCTTTTTTTGGTTTGGTGCACAGGTTCTTTGAAATATTTCTGGTGTAAAAATATATAAAAAAAAGGCTAAAGCTTTGTTTACACAATAAAAAAGCAATTCACTAAGAAGAAAGATGGAAAATTTCTTCATGGCATTCAGTTTTCTAGAAAGCTTCAGAAACTGCATCCATAAAAGCTTTTTTGTTTCCTGTTTGTCTTACTCTTGGGAGTAAGGCTTCAGCCTTCTTGCCTTGCTTACAACAGTTCCCATACTGCTGCTAAGATTGATGAGTCAGCTCATGTGCATAATATTAATTCATAAATCTCAAAACACCTCGCAAAAGAGGTCAGTGTCATTCCACAAGGGAACAGTGTGGAAAAGTGACTTGTTGAAGATGATCAACATGAGGTCATCATGATGAGTTCATGAGTTTAAATCCATGTTTTCCATGTTATGTAAAAGTATATGAGGCATAAGGATTAGATATTTGATGGAGACATCTGAGACAAATACAGAGATCTCACTATAGATTTGCCTTTGCAAAACTGCCATTAAACAGGAAAGTAATATACAAGCTGGTCTACATTGTCTTAGCTCAAAGTTGCTCATGTGGGTTATTGTCTCTAAAATAGTGGAAAAATTTTTGAAATTAAGGGTCCACAAAATATAATACTATGTGTATGTTTGGGAGGTTCTCACCACAGCTGTATGATGTAAGAGCTTGTGGAGCAAGGCAGCGTATGTAGATCACAAGCACTCTCAGTGTGCACATCTGTGAACAGTCAGTGTTGTGACTCCTCCTCCCCATTTACTGGTCAGTCCACAGGGGCTCATGGTCCCAGCCATATGCCTGCTGCAAAGAAGAGTCTCCTGTAGGGTTGACTCTCATACCTCTGAATCTCAAGAAGAGTGAAGAACAAGGAGCCACAGCAGCTGCGAGGGCATGTGGGGTGGGACTGGTAGGGGCATGGACAGTAATTGTCTGTGTGCATGCATCTGTGTTGTGGGAGAAATAAGGATAGGGAAGAGTATAATGTGCCAGAGCTCTCAGCGTGTCTGTGTGCACACACTTTGGACACCAAAATATCTCCCTGTGTAAAAGGCTTGCTGCAACATCATGATTTAGATGTTTGTTCTTGGACTGATTCCTGCTGTTATTCACTGGAAGTTGCAATCAACTTCTCAGAATTTTGTCTAGGCTTCCTTTAAATGTCCAAGTGATGTAATGAAGATGTAAAATATGTCTTAAATGCCGTTTTTGTGGCACTTAGAAGAGAAATTTCTGAAATGTCTTTTTAGAGCTTTAAAACTAATGTCTCCGTTGCAAACTCATGCAGGCATGATCTCACCTTTTGGCTTAAAATCATTTCATCTTGCCAAAGAGTGTTGATATTCCTCACCTTTTAAATGCAATTTGATTTTCTCATGCAGCTCTAACAATAGGATTTTTTGATGGGTTGAAGGCAATTGCAGAAAATAACAACTTGGCACACGGGAATGTAGAATGACTGATAATTTTGCAGAAAAAAAATACAAGTACTTGACTTCTGAGGCTGTAGGGCAGCAAATGTCCTTGCCTAAAGCATATAAGCAAAACTGAGACTTTCTGAAAGGTTTTTGTTTTCCCTCCCTATCGCTTAATCTTCCAAAGTGCACACTTTTTTTGTCTTTGCTAATAATTTTATCCTCATGAAAGGATATCATTGTCATCAGAGATTTCCATACAGCAGGCTTCCTTCCAAATATTTGTTAAAGGGGTACAAAAATCCCTTCCAGACCTCTCCCTTGTTTGACTAATGCTTCCCTGCACAAGTTGAGAAGAAGAACCCAGGAGCTACACCAAATGCTGGATCCATTACCATATCCCTAGCTAGTTTAAACATAACTCAGTAGCATCATTACGTGACACTGCAGCTTACAATTCAGATACAAGTCCTTAGCCCTTGGCACGCCATTGTTAGTAAGATCATGTCCTTTAAGGTAAAAAAAGCAGTAAGGAGGCATTGTGAATTATTTAGGGCAGTATTTGTATAACAAAGGAATCTGTGTCACTTAGCAACTGGTACTGACATTGCATTTTATGATCACAGTGATTTAGCACCGTGGATGGTACTTGTCAATTCACTCTTCCAAAAGTAAGTACCTTTGGGCAACTTGGTTTTAGATATGAAAGTCACATCACTGCAGTGACAAAGACTGCTTAGCTCACTGTACCATCACTGGATAGAAAATGTGAGACCATAATAAACTGAATAATACATCTGAGTTTTGAAAGAAAGTGTGTTGTAATGGAGCTATACACACACTCTTTACAAATGTGTGATAGACTAATGTGGTCATTAGAACTCATGTTCCAAGCAAAGGTAAACAGCTAGTACAAAACCAGACAAAAATCCTTCTGCTTTTTCCCAGGAAGCCTCTCACTTGTTTATCAACAGATAAAGTGTAGGACACAAATTTGTCCTGATTATATTGATCATATTGATTGTATTTAAACCAACCACTTTGGATATCTCAGTTTCAAGAAATATCACTTTTAAAAGTATAAATCAATTAAAGATTTGCCTCTGCAATCTGGAGCCCAGGATGGAATTTATAATGTTCCAACTTCCAGCCTGCATGATTATTAGCATTAATTGCTTCCTCAGAATACTGCAAACAAAGCATATTAAGATTTCTTTTCTTCTTAGTACAACTCGTAACATCATCATTATGGAAAGTTGATATAAATTTTGTTGTTCTATAGGCAGAATTGTAAAACACTTGAATTTGAGTGAGCGTATTATGGGCAATATTCAGACTGCTAAACATCTTTAATATTCCATGCATGTACAAATAATTTTCCCTATTCTTTTCCTAAGTACTAGAATGCTTAAAACCAATCTGTAAGATAAAAGCTGTCATATAACCCTTCCACACAAATGATGTTACCTATACAAAATTGTGAGGATGTGCTTACATTTTTGTCTAAAATTGTTACATAAAACAGAATCAAAATATTATCACCCAAGTAAAATATCTTTTGCATTACACTGTATAGGTACTGCTGAGAAGATAGGAAGAAAATGTAATTCTTTTGTGCAAAAAAGAAATGGCTACTGTAATGCTGTGGCATTTTATATAGATCAATTTCTGTGATCAAATACGAAATAAAAGATTCATGCAAGATCCAAAGCACTCTACTGCATGATTTAAAAACCAACAAAACTAATGAAAAAGCAGCAATTGAAAATGCTTAGCAGTCTGCTGTGTAAGTTAGCCTATGCTCAGAAATCACCTTCATAAGGTGGCACTTCCAAACCCCTCCAAACTACTAATCTAGTCCTGAAAAAAAAGTCACATCACTATCTAAAACGTCACCCTCTCCTGTGAATTTTGCCTCCAAATAAATGGCTTTTGCAGCAGGTTTTAGAACTGAACACGTTTCATAAGAAGGACTGGAGAGAATTCCAAACTTGACATTTTTCCTTATGCTGGTTTTAGCTGGGGTAGAGTTAATTTTCTTCATAGTAGCTAGTATGGGGCTGTGTTTTGGGTTTGTGCTGAAAACGGTGCTGATAGCACAGGGATGCTTTTGTTATTGCTGAGCAGGGCTTACACAACATCAAGGCCGCCTCACCCCACCCCACCAGCGAGAAGGCTGGGGGTGCGCAAGAAGCTGGGAGGGAACGCAGCAGGGACAGCTGACCCCAAGTGACCAAAGGGGTATTCCACACCATATGACACCATGCTCAGCAACAAAAACTGGGGGAAGAAGAAGGAAGGGGGGATGTTTGGAGTGATGGCATTTTTCTTCCCAAGTAACTGTTAGGCGTGATGGAGCCCTGCTTTCCTGGAGATGGCTGAACACCTGCCTGCCGATGGGAAGTGGTGAATGAATTCCTTGTTTTGCTTTGCTTTTGTGCGTGGCTTTTGCTTTACCCATTAGACTGTCTTTATGTCAACCAAGGAGGTTTCTCACTTTTACTCTTCTGATTCTCTCCTTCATCTCACCATGGAGGGAGTGAGGGAGCAGCTGTGTGGGGCTTAGTTGCCGGCTGGGGTTAAATCACAACAGTCCTGCAGAAAGACATGTCAGCATACAAACCATATGCCAAGAAAATTATTTAGATATCCTCTGCAGCAGCATTTACACGAGGAGGTAGATGTGGTCTCACTGGCATGCAGCTTCCAAGCCATTCACATTTTTACATTTTTTGGAAACAGCACACTTCACCCACTGTCAAACAGCTGGCCAACCAATATGCACTGAAGAGCACTGTGCTTTTAATGTGTGGGTCACAGCTTTCTGTATTACCTTGTCTCTAAGTTGATATGAAATTCAGCTTTCTGATGTGTAGTACTAACAAAGATATTCTCTTTCGTAGTTGCTGTGAAAAGCGTAGCGAGACAAATAGTTGCTTTTCATTGGATGATCAAGCACAATTTACTTCTGAAACTTTTGTTCCCTGTCACTCCCTTCAAATTACCATCTCATTTGGCAAACTGAGTCGCACAATCTTTGAGATACACCAGTTCTCCCAGATCTACCAACATCCCTTCCATTTTGATAGTGTCAATTCTTATCTTTCTCTATTCCCCATCCAGTTCTTGGTCCGAATGGTGATAGTGAAGCAAGGGGAAAGAAAGAGAATATTATCATCAGTTTGTGAACACTGTTCTGCTACTTTCTTTTCCCTGAAATATCCATGTACCCATCCATATGGGAGATCAGGTAGAACTTTGTGTCCCAAGACTGACATTCCCTGTAGCAGAGAAACGACTTTTTTCTTCCTTTGGGCTCTCAGCAAGAAATGACTGAAAGTGTAGACATACCTGGCTACTCATATTCAAGTGCACCATGCAGGGTCTGAACTTCAATGCTCATGATAAAAATGGTCATTAATAGTACAACTGTAATCATTATAATGTTAGACTTTTACAAATACATTTGTGCCTTTAATAAATTTGAAGGAATAATTACAGGCACTTCTGTATACATAGGTGCTTTAAGAATAAAGCTTCTGAATATTTGATTCTTGTTTTATTAGATGAAAAGTGCAGGCTAATTAAAGAAACTTACAAGAATTTCTGCTTCCCTTTAAGAAGTATTCAGGATAAGGGACTGTTTCTTGTCCCCAAAATCTCTACTTAGCATTTCCATATTCAGACACGTCCTCTGGAATTGTCTAGCTGCTATATTGTTTTCTCATTCAATATGCTATAATTCACATAATGTTTAGCAGAGAATGAAAATATTAGTAACTATGATTGAGATGTTGTTTTGCAAGTTTGGCAGGAGTTTTAATTGCGTATTACTTTGTATGTACTCTAGATGGTACTCTTAAGGAGGTTAACAAATTAATAAATTGCATGTCTAGAAGCTAAGGGGAGGTGTGGGAAGAACTGTCCTGGGAAGAAGGAACAATAGCAGGTAATACTAAATGTTGCCGCTTCCGCAAATCCATCTTTCTATATTGGTGGCTTTTTGTGAAATTCAGTGATGAAAAAACAAACTTGCCTGTGAAGTATTGAACATTGCAGGGAATAATCAAAACAAGAATATTTCAACATTTCATGAGGAAGGAATGGGTCCATCAGCAGCCAGGTAGGTGTCTGTTTTCTCATGATGTGCACTGTCAGGGTTTATGTCACAAGCTTGGCCACTGTATTGGGTATATTTTATTGCTGAACGGCAGCAATTTTTATGGCAGAGGCATTCAAGTGTTTCATGAAAACAATCCGTAGCTATGTTTTAGAAATGCTTTCAAAATTTTATTAATTTTCCTAAAATTAAAATAAATCTACTGGGGCATGTCTCCGGAGGTGTTTTAATCCATCCTTCTAAATTCTGAGAACCACATTTTGTCATGTTAAATTTGTTTATTAGGTTAAGGGTACAGATTGACTGGTCAGTCTGTCTATCTACAGATCCATTTATCTTACAAATCTAAATTTCATTCTGACTGAACTGAAGTGGACTTTTGCAAGTGCTCTGTTTCAGTGAGAATGACTATTTCTAATAGTCTGTAATAAGTTTTTGCCAGCTGAAGCTCCAGTTGTCATACATTCCCCATGGTATATGTTTGCATTTTCCAAGAATTTCCATAGTATCCAAATTTATTCTGTAGTCTGAGATGTGTCCAATAACATTAATTAGTGTTAACAGGTTACAAACAAAATCTTCCATTTATATATGAAAACGTGAACAGCATTTTTTGAGAAGTAAAGCATTGGTTTTGTATTCTGTTGCATTATCCTGTATTACCAATTTGCATGTCAGAGCTGCAAGTTGAGATGCAGTTCCAGTGGTAGTGGTGTGGGAAGACAACCCTCTTGGGATTAGTGAGGCCTGAATAGTTCAGAAAAAATGCAGTTAGTAACTAGCTTTCAAGAGAATCATTTGGAGGTTAAATCCCAGCTATAAATCGGCTTCCAATATATAAGAAAAAAATGAGTAAATAAAGGGAATGATGTTTCCTATGGCAAAATATGGGAAAAAAGAGGACCCTTTGATTTTTTAAAGAACTGTTAGATCTCTATCTGTAAATAGACTAACTTAAACTAATAGACATGGATTCAGATAGGGTGTTATCAATCTAATTTTGAAAAGGCTTTGGCTAATAATATTTTGACATTTTTTTGACAGGGGAAGTTAGAATGGGTCTTTTCTAACTGTGGGAGTGGTTGAAATAACAGTTTCCCCTGAAGAGCAAAGTATGTCTCAA
This sequence comes from Phaethon lepturus, assembly GCF_000687285.1. Classification (NCBI taxonomy): domain Eukaryota; kingdom Metazoa; phylum Chordata; class Aves; order Phaethontiformes; family Phaethontidae; genus Phaethon; species Phaethon lepturus. The sequence goes on along the minus strand of NW_010531624.1, from coordinate 10,755 downwards.
GCCACTTTGGAAGCAAGCAATTCTGAACTCTAAATATAAAATATTCTTTATTGAAATAAAAGTCAGAGGCAGATCCATCTGGGCATGGTGCTTTTCCAGCTTTAACTTTTGTGACTGTTTTATTAATTTTTTTGCTTTCCAAGGACTTCTTTCTGTAAAAAAATGAAATAATAAAATCACAAACATCTGCACTGATTCAGCTGAGTGTGGCATAAAACTTCTGCAGTCAGTCATTGACTGTCAATTGCAGTATTATTCCTATCCAAAATAGCAGTCATTTTTATTTAGTAATTTTTCTGGATAAGCACCCAAAACAGCAACTTGCTAGGCCCTACACCACACTCCCCCAAAAACTCTTTGAAGAAAACTAGGGCAAATTTTGTTCTCTACTTTTGTGTCTTATTGATTTCAGACCTGCATTAATAAAGGTCCCTAGTTCCTACAAGGAAAAGACCAATGTGTATCATATTCAAAAGCTTGATTTCTATTACTTTAGCATTTTACCACTGTCATGTAATAAAAAGATATATGCAAAAGGATACCCACCAGTAAAAAAAAAGTGTTGCTTACCTCCAAAATACCAAAGAAGGGTCTGTCAAAGCACTAGTGAATAAAACCTCTGAAATTCCAGGTCTGTGCTACAAGTGCGGAGATTGAGGGTATGTTAGGTTACTAAGTGGAAACAAAGAGGGCATGTCTAATGGGCCAAACCTCACTGCAGAACAAGATTTTTGAAAGTAAATTGCTCTCATGAAACAGTCATCCTTGCTTTCAGTTAATTCCTGGGGTATTACAAAGTAATTTGGATCACAGTAGACATTGCATTGCAGGAAAGGAAGACATCCTTAGCTGTAGGGCTACACACCTTCAAATAAAAGGTAAGCTCAGACTTGCCATAGCAGACAGGCTTTTGCATCTTGTGTGAATCCAACATGGGAAGAGGAACTGGCTTTTCAGTTAAATCACCTGCATGGGAGAAATGCCATGTGTCATCCAGATTTGCAAAAAAGATGTAAGTAAATCAGGTCAGCCACAGTTACTGGAAAAGAGGAGCTTATCAGATCCAGCCTCAAAGAGCTGGACTTACCATCCTGAATTGACTTCATATCTGGAAGCACTTATCCTATGGCTTCCTTTGGTTGGTGGGTTTTTTTGTCTCTTTTTTTGTTTAAACAAGAGTCCTGGTCCCGTTGCCTGGACATGATAAATGCCTGTGCCGTACCTTCACCCCAGATCTTTTGCAACATCCAACTTCCTCACTCCTGAAGCATGGCCACTTCAACCATTTAAACACTGATCAAATTTTTTCTCTGACTTAATTGAATTACTTAGACTCTTTCCATTCCAGAAGGCATACCGAATTGTTGGGATCGTTGATCACTAACAAAGGCATGGACCGCATGCAGTTACTTAGCACTGAGCTAAAAAGCCAACATAATTCAAGGCGAGTTTTTCAGTGTGCAAACTGAGTGGGTGCCTGGAGCCGTGGAAGGGGTGGTGTTTCCAGAGCTCTGCCGGACAGCAGTGCCATGCTGGCTGGCTAAGCTATGCCGGTGTAAGAATGTGGTCAGCAAATCATACACTGCCCAAAGCAATGACTGGTGTAGCTTCTGCTTCTGCTCTGCTCCCCAGCCTCGCCTAACAGTGTGTTTTGACAATTACACGCATTCAAGAATTGTGATTCTTGCTCTTCCCAATTTCACAGCTACTGAGATGCTTCTCTCCTTGTAGAGTATCTGGAGTGGAGAAGGGGACTGGGAAAAACGTTACAGAGATAAGAGAAGGAAAAGGAAAGTTGAACATTTGCTCTGAGGAAAAAGGGGTGATAAAAGTAGATAATTGACACATGTAATTCTTAGATTGATTCAGATGTACAAGCAAATCACATTCAGCTTTCAGTCATAGCATCTTATACTCAAAATTGTGCTTACACAGAAAAAGGAGGCAAAAATAACTGTTTACAAAAAATTATATCCAAAATCACAATATAAAATGTAAATACTAATCACAGAGAAAGGGTGCTTAATCATGACCATTGAGCATTGTCCCTGCTCATTCCACTGATGCACCCAGTCTGGTCAGAATCAGGCTGCATCACTAGACGTGACCAAGTCCTGCATGAAGCAGCAAGATACCACACAGTATGTAACAAATCCATTAACACAGAGGGCTTGGAGGAAGTATGTATTGCGTTACTCACAGAAAGTGAGAGAACTCCAGGTACCCTTTCGACTCCAGAGATCCAGCTGGAGAACATGATCAGGTGAAAACTGTTCCAGTAAATGTGCTGCAAGTTTACCAGCAGAATGCCTTTTACACTTCTTACTATGGGACAAGAGGCAGCATCTTCAAAAACTTGGAAATCTTTCAACCAACACTGAAAAGAAAAAAGTCACCATGGCAATACCAGAGCTAGCCATTGTAGAGCTTAATCCAAACAATATTCATTCAGACCAGGAAAGAGCTAAGTCTATTAGGAGACTGTTAGTGATTTATTTGCTTTTTTTACAGAGTCATGTAGTAGGTAAAGGCAGCTAATCTTGTTGGACTCCATTAAGGAAGTCTCTTCAGGCTTCAGACAGCCATGCATCCCCCACCTGGGCTTCACAAGCAACTTCATTGGAAATTTCATGTAATGTTCAAAGCCTATTTGCATAGGCATGGAAGCAGACTTGCATTAATAATACCTGTATTAAGGGCCTAAAAAATCCTGATCACGTCATTAGACATGCTCCCTGCACATTTTTTCTGCATCGGAAATATCTGCTGACCACCTCCTTTATTTCTGTCACATCCATGATGGTTTTAGTAACAGTTTTATAGTACAGCTGAAGTCAGACTGAGAAGACTTATTTTTTAATTGATTCTTTTTTTTTCCTGAAAGAGGTGAAGGAAGAGTTTTAACTATATCTTATACTATCTGACTTCGAGAGATGTTACTTTTAAACCTTCAGGGTTCAAGATACAGAAAGGAAACTGGGAAGATCATAGGCAGGACTTGCATAGGAGAGTAAGTGAAGTCTGGATTCATTCTGTTGTCTATTTAAGGAGATCTAGAATGATATTTCTGTACTTCTCACAACCCAGGATTTCAACTGGAAGTGTTTTATATATCCAAAAAATCGCACCACCAGACTAGTCAGTAGAAGCAATGGAGTTGCAGGACAGGTGTGTCCACTCCCCTTGAGGTCCTTTCAGGTTTTAAGGGAAAGGCTTGTTTTGTGGGAGTTAATGAGTTTTTCTGAGTTTCCTTTTCTTTTTCCAGCCTAGAGAGAGCTGGATTTAAAATGTGAAAACACACGGTAAGATTTCCAAGGGAATGATGATTGTATGCCGACAAGTACATTTCTACCTCTGAAAGATAAAAGCGGGGCTCTTTCGTCGGCTGAGTTGCTCTAACAGGCAAGCTCACTTACAAGTGAGAGCTGGTTTCTACCCCTTGCTCACGACACCGCACCACGCACCGCTGGTGCCCCGTGAGCCCCCTCACCACGGGCACGAAGGCAGCTCTGCTCCCATGTGGCGGTGGGACCTGGGCCAGGCTGGGGGCTGCTGGGCTGTGCCCTCCCTGGGAGGCTCCCCTGGTGCCAGCCCTCAGCTCCCCACGTGTCTCCCCTGCCGGAGCACCGGCACATTGCTGCTCCGGAAAGATGTTTCATTGGCTTGCTTTTTGAAATATTATTAGCAACCTAAAACAGAAAGGAGAGATAGAGGTTCTGGACAGTTTTTGTTGCTGATGTTCATCCAGGTCTGAACATTTATGGGAATCTAGCAACAGATACTCATAATTTATTGGAACAGGGCTCTTTGACAATGTAAAAAAAGCCACTGACCTTTTGTAATAATAATCTAATAAAAACTGTTATCAGTTAGATGCCAGTAAGAAATCAACATTGATAGTTATGGTGCAGTGGTTTGTCTTTTTAAAAACTACATCAATTTTCTATTTGTAGCTTTTAATCAGATCCCACTTAACCTGCTTTTTAATTCCACTAGCTTTTCAGTGAAATCCAGGATTCCTGACAGTGTTTGGGATCCAGCAATGCATATGCAGCCTCACAGGAACTCAGTTCCCCTTAAAGTATGGATGAACAAAAAAATGAGTTTGGCAGCATTCAAGCAATACATTCATGAAGTCCTTTGAAATGGGAATTCCAGTATAATTCAGCATGATTGTAAATGCTCTAAAATGTGTAAGCCTAAACGGCAAAGGGAATTGCATACTGTAGTTAGTGATAAATGTTCCATGCAATATACTGGTTTTAGCTGCCCCACTTACCCAATGCTCAGTGGAATTAAGCAGTTAAATTTATCTGCATAGTACTGAAAACTGTAATGCTGAGTATCAACCTTGGACCTGTTTTTCTCCTGAAGCATAATAAAAATACCAGTGGAAAAACCATCCCAAACCTCAGTCTGGTGAAAGGATTGCAAGTCAAGCAGAAAATGTGAAACATCTCTGGTTTTCCTGACCAACCTGTCACAGCCCAATCTGTTGTGACAGCACAGGAGGCACAGCCTGAAAGAACGTTGGGGAAGGGTTCATGGCTTACGGTCCTCTCTGTTTGACAGAGGTGAAAGTCTAGGCACAGAGCACTTGCCTGCCTCTGCTAACAAGGTGGCTTTTTTGCGAGCCATCAAAGACAGAGGTGGGACACAAAGGGTTTGCCGTCTGCTGGGAGGTCCCAAGTTGGCCACTATCCTTCTTTCTGGTCTGGAACTTCTCTTAATTTCCCATTAATGCTCCAGATGTACTTGTTTGTCCTTAGTGTGAAAAGGACAGTGCTAACCACAGAGTACTGCTCTCCCTCAGTTCTCAATTTACTGTTTCTGAAGCCATGGTGTAGCTGCTTATGAGAAACTAAAGAACGTTGTGTACCTTCCCATTTCTACACACAGGTCTGGGCAGCCAGGTGCTCGTAGGACAGCAGTATCTGACCTCCCCTTCCCCAGCCAAAGCATGTGAATTTTCTGTGTGACCTGAGCAAGCATTGGAGGGAGTCAGTCTGCAAGTGACACATGGGTATTTCCTGCAAAGGCCACCACAGCAAAGGACTTCAGAGGGAACCTGAAACAGAAAGGCTCACTAAGTTCTGCCATAAAAGAAGGAAAGAGCTACACCTGTATGGGTAAGGGTGGAGGAGCCATCTCAGGTGTTAGCAATCTCTTGTGATGAGATAGGCTGGGGGCACCTTTTATTTGCACACTGCTGCCTAGCGCTCACTTGCTTCAGAAGGGTGCTGGCTTAGGGAGGAGGAGGAGTTGCATGTAAAGCTGGGAATGGTCCTACATGGCACTCCATTTCCCAGGCAGAGGCTGTGAGGGTGAGTCATGCTTTATAGAATTACTCTGCTTTTTCTGTGATGTACATTAGATCAAGAGCATGCTCATTCCTGAGTCAGGGACTTGGAGATGAAAGATTGTAGAATGCAAAGATGAAGTGAGTTGTCCTAGCTGTTCTGGGGTTTCTGGAATATGAGAGATTAAGGAGAAGATGGAGTTACTGGTTATATGCAGTGGGCATATGTTCTACAGCATTTTAAGATGGTCATTCTTGTACTGATTTGTCTGCCTCTGTGTTTCAATAAGCAAGTTTTCTGACTGTGCCTGAAAAAGATCTATAAGTTCTCTGTAAAACATGACCAAACAAATATATGCATTGTATATCTTAAAGTATACCTGGAATGCTAATAACTGCAGCTGTATGCAGGGCAAATAGTTCTGTATATAACCTGTTTATCTGGCATCACCAATTGACCTGAGTTTGCTCCTGTAGCTGAGGAACTTGCTCGAGTTTCAAGTTAATGCTTAACACATCTAGTTCAGTACAAACAGATCTCAGTTTTCTTGGGAACAGCATTGTAAAAAATGGCAGTTGTGTACTGATTACTGTAAGACTTTATATAAAATATGGGGAAAGGGAGATACTGGCATTGCTTAACTGATGTTTGCTGTAATAGAGCCTCATGAGTGTGTTTGCGTGGGTGGGCCCTTGGGATGCCTCTCCCTCTGGCAAGGAGCCTGAGATACCAACACATCAAAATGGAGAACAGGTTTTCCTTTCTGTACTGACTTCCTTTCTGTAGCTTTCTCAGAAACAGTGACTTCTTAGTTCTGCTATTGCTGTATTCTGCTCTTTGCTTTTACTTCTTCAGCTGGGTCATAGGCATCTCTTTTTTTTTTTTTACCTATAAAAAAAGAAAGTCTCATAGTATTTTCAAATTATTAACAAATCCTTTTATTCTTGTTTGACAATCCCAGGCTGCCTTTATTTTGCATCCTTAGCTCATATATGTGATGCAGAGTGTTTAACTTGTATATTCCTTCTCAAACTGAAATTGCAGTTTATGTTGAAGTGCTTTAAAAGCATAAAACACTCTTTTTCTGTTTGATAAGCTAAATCAGGACTTGAGTCAAAATGTGTATCAAGAGCTACTGATGTAAATAGGCCCCAGATTTTTGTGGAAGTACGTTTTCTACTGTCTCAGGAGATAAACAGGTTTGAATGGAGTTTTAAATGTAAGAAGTATTAGCATTTTAATGGATCATTGTTTTTCCCAGATTTGGGGTTGAAGTTAAAGTATTCAATCCACTGAAAAGATATCCCTAAAACTTAAAATTGAGGATAATATATTTTCAGTTTTGAGTCCTTGAATGAAATATAGAAACACTTTGTTTCAATTTTGTATGTTCTTTATTTCTAGCCTTAAAAAAAATAATTCATATGTCTGTGTTAAGTCATGAAGTTTATTGCAGTGGTTTGAATTCCTGAATTTAAATGTGAGATTTCTCATGATTTACAGCTAAACTGAGAACAGGGGGCATTCTGAATAAAATACAAAACGTTTTACGCAGTCAGAGGCCAAATACTTAAACTTGGAGATAGCACAGCAACTCATGTGACAATGTGTAGTGAATGTACTATAATCAACAGGAAAAACTGAACAGTTTTAAAAAAAAAGAGGAAGATAACTGTAGCTGTATTGGGGGGGAGAACAGAGGAGGCTGTCATGTGCATGAGCAAGGTGATTGATTCTGAGATGTATCAGGAGTGCAAAGCACCTCCTGAAAGGCAAGTTTTCTCTCATTCATTCTCGCTACCTCTTTTTTTTTTTTAGTTCTTGCCAAGTTTCTGCAGGGATGTTTCAGAGTAGCTGTGCATACTTAAAAGATTAGAAAAAGTGAGGCAAATTCTGCACTGACACGCACCTCCACTGACATCAAAGGGATGACATACCTCACGTCTCTCCTACTCCAAGCTTAAAAAAAAAGGCACAAACTGAAAAAACATGTCCACTGCTTAAAAAAGTGTTACTATTGATGCCAGAGAGAGAAGGCAGACAATACCCAAAGAAAAAATAATGATGAATTTAAGACAGCTGTGATCTCCTTTGCTCTGACCAGTGTGATGCTGTTTCTGACCTACCAGCCCAAGTCTTGGCCTCTGTCTCCCAGCTGCACCCCTCGTTGAAGGCAAGTCTGGTCTCACACCACCTTTATATACAGCCTTTATTTAAGCCCTTTGCATAAGGGGAGCTTTTATACAGCAAAGCTTCAGGGGACCTTTAAAATCGTGTAGTCCCATTGCAACCACTCGTCTACTTAAAGCTAAGTCTTCGGGCTGTCCTGGTGCAGTGGGGTCACAGGAATTATGGACTTCTAACAGGAAGGGCAGACACTCCTTCGGACTGAAAAATGTTTCAGTGGACAAACTTGTTTTTCATTTTGCATTTGATGTTATTTCTGAATACTAGGAATGTGGGTGGTACTTTCACAGCAACAGTCTCAGAAAAAGCAAATATGTGTGTCAAATACCATATGCCATGACGTTTTTCTTTCCCCTTGCTGCCCACCTCCCAGCCCCCCACCCTGATAATAATTGTAAGGAAAAAATGCTGAGATTGGGTTCAGAGGAGACCCTGTATTTTGGATATGGATATCTACCTAACTGTTCTAGCAACAATTCTGGTTTGATCATACCCAAAATGCTTTTCCAAAGCATGATTATGTTTTTGTATAGGTTTTACCTTAGTAGAAATTCTTGGTGACAAGCATACCTGCGTACTATTTTAGGTGATGCCATTAGATGTAGCAGTGACAAGTTAGCAAGCATGTAATATCCTAAGGCAAATAGATTTGTATGTTCTTTTTCAGACTGGATGATTATGTCGCACACTCTAAAGACATTTTAGATCAGTAAGAATGTCTCCTCAGGGAATCATAGTGATAACCACTTTTGACAAGTAGTAATAACAGAAGTTTAGTCCAAGCATGAAATGAAAGACTCATGCTGAAGCCAGGATTACTGGTAGTGGACTGCAGGGGCACTGTAATTGCATATCGCTTGCTTTAGTGATGGCGTGTCTGCCTTCACTCCATCTATACTTGTGAATTCAGAATTGCCTGTTTCATACCATCAAGAAAAAAAGCATAATATTGATTTGAAGGGATCAATGGTAAGAAGCATTGTTTTAACTTACTAGTAGGTAAGATCAATTCCCTCCACAGAAAACTATTGTATTTTATGTTACAGTTCTAAATACAGGGAAATGTCACAAATTCTGTGTGACTATATTGATTGACATCCCTCTTGGCTAATTAGAAACAACTTACTGATCCTTTCAGTAGCTCAGTTAGGTGGCAAGATCCCCCAGGTAGGCGTATCATAACACTTCTGAGTGAACATTTGCAATGATCATGACTCTTCCTTAGCTCTTTGTTGTTGTTGTTACTTTACTGAACCATCAAGGGCTATCATTATTACATATTGACACAGAACTACAGAATGGTTGATAAATCTATAGTCAAGTTGTGTTTAAAATCAATATTCTAGTAGTTACCATGCCAAATCAATATTTACCAAGTTGCTAGCTCCCAGTCCCTGGTGCACTGTAATTATTCCTCTTCTCACATAGAACATGGGGACCTAATCTAATGCTCACTGAAGTCAAGAGATACTCTCATTATTCTCAAGCTTTGGATCAACCCTTGCTTGCTTTTACTTACTCATATTTGTCATAGGATTGTACAAAAAATTGCACACAACAGAAGGCCTGTTTACTTGGTCTCTACATATTATTGTAATGACTGTACTATGACCACCTGCTATTATTAAAACAGGAACCAAGATGTTCACTCACTACTGTTGGATTTTTGGACTATTTTGGTAGTATTATACAGACACTGCCTGCTTAATACAGATAAAAAACATTTGCTTTGAAAAGAATCCATAAGTTTTGATGATAAAGCGATTTGGAAACAACACATTTGAGACAGATCAAGTAAGACTAATTATCAAAACAGACTTGGGTAATCATCTATGCTTCCGTGTTTTAATTGAACAGTAGGATATTTCTTTCAAAAAAGTGTGTTAATTGGGGTCTGCTCATGGGAAAGAGG